>NC_056743.1:1320390657-1320438819 GCF_019279795.1 Protopterus annectens
CAATTTACTTAAAAAAAAAACTGTCCAGTATTCCTTAAAATCCTCTGATATTGTTGCAATACCTTCTTCAGCTTGGTCTCAACCCATATTGAGAGGTGTTCCGTTACCCACCCTCTACCAGAGACAATTGGTCTCATTGGTGGTGATATAACATTTTTATGAATCTTTGTTAGTGCTTTGAATAATGGCATCACCAGATGTTTTATATATAGAAAATTAAACAAATTCACAAAGTAAATCCTGATTCTTCAAAGTAAACAAGTCAGTCTTTACCTTATGTATAATATATCCAACTATTATGGGAGAAATACATATGTAAGTTTGAATATCACTAATTAGAATGTGCAGAGCATCAACATAAGCAGCAAAATTCATAACTACTATGGCCCCACTCTTGTCCACTGGTTTAATAACCAAGTATACATCCTCCATAAGAGTTACTTTACACAGACAATACCACAGTCATGCGATACATAAACAGACAGGTTCCAGGTCTTGCCAACTGTAGAGGTTAGCACAGGAGGCATGGAATTTTGCAACCCAAGTGAACATCATGCTTACAGCCACATAAATCCTCTCAGGACATTCTATAAGCAGACTGCTTAAGTTGCTTCCAGGAGGACCTCCATGAGTGGACTTTGAACAGAGAGGTATTCCACAACTTCACCCACATTACCCAAATAGACCTCTTTACATCACCTAGCAGCCATCAGCTCCCACAGGTCTGAACCAGGGGCCCTTGTTCCACTACCTGGAGGACAGATGCCTTCTCCTTCCAGCAGACAGGGAAGTTACTGTCTTCTTTCCTTTGCCTCTTCTTACAAAACTTCTTCTCAAAGTATAAAAAGAAACACCCAAACTTCTGTTAATGGCTCCTTTTTGCTGGAGAGAACACAGTGTCTCCCCCTGCTATTTCACTTGGCAAAGGGAAATTACAAGAGAACTCCTCTTCAACCAGACCGGATAACTTGGCAAAACTTAGTACCCTGACTCAATAGGTCTTGAGTAATGGGGTCAGAAGGGGTACTCAGTTTTGAGGAGGTAGTGGCATGCATCTCTGAGGGGGGAATGTTTTCCCCAAGACATGGCATAGCCGTTCCTGATAATGGAGAGGACCCACTTGTCTATGGTAATAGCTTCCCACTTGGCCAGGGAGATGAACAGTCTTTGTGAAAGATGGGTAAAAGGGCTGAGAACAGGGGGGGGGATGCTGTAAGGGTAGTCAAAGGTTTCTGCCTCCCAGCTGAAGGTTCCTTTTGAGGTTTTTCACAGCATCTTTTACTAGGGGTTTTCCTTAATTTCTGAACTGTCCTGGGATATCTTCATATCCTTCTTAAAGAGGTATAATTAGCAAAATAATTTCTATGGTATCTAAGAACTGAGGAGAGTAGGATCTGTCTGCATTCTTTCATGGTCTTACCTTGGTCTTGGAGAGTTTTGCACAGACTGGCTGCCTGAGGGACGAACAGTCTTCGTCCAAAGGCAATTCTAGATTTTTTGTCTTAAAATCCTCAGGTACAGGCTGACTGCAAAGCCATGCATATCTGTGGAGAACAGACCCTCTCTGCCAGCAGCCCATGATGAAGCATCTACAGCATCATAACTGCTCTTAATGCTGTGTCTGGGAATCTAAGCGGCCTGCAAAAGTAAGCTCTGCATTTGAAGCTTAGAGTCTGCTGTAGGAGGAGCCAAGATAACTTTGTTTAAGGAGTTAACACAGATCAAACACATTGTCATTTGAGTCCGGTAATTAACTGCCCTAAAGGCAAGGCAAGCAGAGGTGTTAACCTTCCTCCCACAGTCCTACGATCTTTGTCCATAAGTAGAGCATTAGCACCAGGCAGAAGAGCTTTGAGGGCTTATCTGAAGAGAGATACTGCAGAAGGGTCTGACAATGGGTTCTTATATAGATATTTAAGGTCATCAGGGACCTTGTAAAACCTGTCTGGTCTCTTAGGAACTGGTGACTGAAAATAAGGTACAGAAGAGGTGGACTAAAAGGCATCCTGGAAAACCTCAATAACAGAAGGGACTGGAGAATGGCAGGGGGTATCCATTTTCAGGAGGGTGTAATAACTCTTCTGATCATCCGATATCTGCAAGGATTGCCCATCAAAGTTTTTCATCATTTTCTGTATACTCTCACCAAAAGAAGCTTCTACAACAGGGGAATTAGGTTGAGAGGGCATCCCCTTCCTTGGAAAAAAGATTTGCCCTGGAGAATGCAGCTGAGAACATGGTCCAGAGAATGGGCAGAGTCATAGTCCTGCTCCTCATCAGAGGAGCATGGAACTAAGGCAGGTTTAAGAGGCATAGCCTGTGGTGGCAGACACTTGAAGGAGTGAGGAGTGAGATTTCAAAGACATAATAGCTTTTAAATAACTCATCCACTCCTCCTCTTCAGCTGTTGTGGGGGAGGCCACATGCTTAGTCTTCTGTTTTCCTTTTTAGATGTGACATCCACCTGGATGGGAAAGAGATTCAGAACTTATCTGACCTCTATTAGAGAACCTGGAATTTCTTCCATAACTAAAATTTAAGGGATGCCATGCAGTCTCTCAGAAATGGTAAGACATAGTTTCTCAGACAATTTGGCAGTCTGCAAGGCCTCAGGAGCCATATCAGCCTCTGGTGGGGTCTCGGTATCACGCAACTGAGAAGTAGCCGTAAGTGCCATAGGTTCTATAACCTCAGTGGGTATGACTGAGTCAGAAACTTCGACAGCGGATCCATTTAAATGTCTAAATTTTTCTTCAGCTGCAGAGGGACGTCAAAAAATGTGGAATGAATCATCTTGGACTGGGCCAAGAGTTTAAGAGGTTGGATCTCGATAAAGATGGTGAAAGTATAGCGTCTAGACCCAAGGATTTTTGGAACAAATGATAAATAAAGTGAACCTTCCTTAGAAGTTAATCCAAGTCTAAGTGCGGCCGTCAGTCTGGGACAACTGCTCCTATTAGGAGGGTTAAAGTTCAATATTTGAAAATGTATATACTTTTGTGTGTTAGTATTAAGTTAATAGATTTTAGGGGTGTTCTGGAGGTGGTTTTTTTTTTTGATGGCCTTCACTAAAACAAAAAGTTATGTAAGATGTGACATACATTCAAATGGATATGACAAGAAACAACTATATAAAAGATCAACCTGCCAAACATTAATGTATGCATGTAACACAAGCTGGAACTAGACATTTAAAAAAGCTATTATACATAACAGGTGAGAATAATAACTTCTTAACTTAATGACAGCACTTGATATCTTTAAATGTAAACCGTCTCACAGATATATACAAAATACAAGGTGAACTATATTAAGTGCAAACAGCTATGGTACAGGAGACACATTTGGAAAGACCTGAGCCTGTCAATCTGATAAACGATTTCAGAATGGTTATTCAACGAAATATCTGAGACAAAGGAAAAGGGGAGCACTTGTATTAATTGCAAAAGAGCTTCAATAGTGATAGAAGAGTTTAAAAAAGATAATAATGGTAGATGTGTAGTACTAAGGGGCTACTGGCAAGGGAGCAGCATTATACTAGCATGTATATTCCATACAAAACTGCTGTAATGGAGCTTCTGAAAATTCTGGGAGAAATAATCAGCTTTCAGCAAAGAATATTACTTATAGGTACAAACAGGAATTTGATTTGCAGTAGTGAGGACATATTTAGGGGAGCCCAAAAGGGAACCTGTAACAAAAGACGGCAGATTTTTGAAGAAACTTATGAAAATATCTGGTATGGAAGATGTGAATTCAGTAGTAAGACTTTGGAGTGGAGTTACGTATCATTCCCAAAGATACAAAAACTGGGCTAGGCTAGACAGAACTTTCAAATTAAGTGCACGTTCCTGTGAAATGTCAGTTTTGGCATGCATCCAATAACTATTTTAGATCATGCGCCAATAACTAAAATAAAAATGCAGAGTAATAAAATAAAAATGAGAGACTGGCACTTTCCCACCTATCTATTGAAAACAGAGGAATTTAAGGAATGGGTAGTGGAAATTGTTCAAGAGTTATCAGATAAGCTAGAAATTCCTTCTGAAAATATAGCTTGGGAGTGGGATAAAATAGTGGAGTTTAAAAATAAGGTGGAAATCAAACAAAGAAAAGAAAGATATGGTTAAGAAATATAATTACTTAGAGGGACTGACCAAGACTAAAGTACTGAAGAATCGGGGGAATCTCATAGAACAAGCTGAGGAGCAACTGCAGAATGCTAAACAGAAAATAACAGATTACCTCGGTAATACACACAAGTTTAGAAAAACTGCCGTTAAACAACTTTTTTGTTTTATATCAACTCCAGAGCACAAAAACTTTTAAACAACTCAGGCAACAGAAAGAAGAAAGGGTTGTCGCCAAGCAAGATAACAAGAGATCCTGTTAGAGGTACTAGAAAGATTTCAAAAGTTTTATTAAAATCTATATAAAGAAAAGAAATATGGAAACGTTTATGGAAGAATTAAATATGCCAAGGTCAGGGGTAGATAAGGTTCAGTTACTAACAGGATAGGAAGAGATTACATAAAAGTTGTGATGTATAATCAATCTGCACGAAAAACCCCAGGAATAGATGGTATTCCTGTGGAAGTTTGGAAGCTTGGAGGGGAAAAACTGCTAAAGATATGGAAGGTTTTGTTCAACAGTATTTCAAGAGGAGAAGCACCAACATCCTGGAAGAAAGTGGGGTGACTGTAATACCTAAAAATGATAATGACCCATCAGATCCAGCTTCATATAGGTCCATTTCAAAAGTATTTATGTCTAGAATGGCTAAATGAATGGCAAAGATTAAGCCAAAATTGATAGATACTGATCAATGTATTTTTTGTGGAGGGGAGGTAAACATTTGACAACATTAACTGAACAATGATGATCCAGAGGGAAGCAGAATGTAAGAAAACACCACTATTGTTGGTGGGTCTTGCACAGAAAGAGAGACAGAGTAAGCTAGGATTTTATGAGCAGGGCAATGGAAGTATTTGACTTCCTGATAAAAGTAGAAGGTTGACCAGGAAAATATATGCGGGATCGGAGGCTAAAATTAAAGTGGGTGGGATCCTCTCTTATAATTTCTGTTTGAGCAGAGGAACCAGGTAGGGGGTATCCTCTTTCCCCTTTGTTATTTGCGTTACATTTAGAACCACTGGCAAAGAAAACAAAGGACTCAGAAATTCGAGGATAAGATTTGTATAGTAGTCAAGAAAAGCGGTCTTCGTTTGCAGGTGATATTTTACATCTGATAAACCAGAAAAGGACATTTCAGTGTTGTGGAACATTTGGAGACAGTTTCATGTCTTTTCGGGATACAAAATTAATCAAGTTAAAACAAAGGCAACAGCTGTAAACTATGTACTCACACACCAACTATATCAACAGTATCCATATTTATATGAACATGATAAAATGATGTACTTGGTAGTATGGATTAAAAAGGATTCTGTTATGGCAACTAAGGATATGTGGATAATCCAGGTTTTCAGTTTCCGTAAGCGGTTTTATGGATATCAAGATACAAGCAGTTAAATGTTTTTAGTCCCTTTAGTTTTATACTCAAGTCAGGCATACATTTTATCAGCCAGAGAAGTTGTGGATAGCAATTAATAAAGAGCTGAAGGACTTATCTGGAAGGAGAAGATGGCAAAAGTCAAGTGGGATAAGCTGACACTTCAAATCAGGTAATCCCAAAACACCTTGTACTATTGGAAGGGGTATTTCACAGCTACACACACAGTTAAGGCTCCTGTACACAGCACAAGCAGAAAGCTATAATTCAAAGTGGAAAGGGACGATGACGAAACAGAGGAGCTCAAGAAACAAGGAGAGACTGGAATTTTGGATGCAGATCCTTAAGGTGAACAATAACCATACAGAATATTATATTCATAAAAGTAGTGGAAAGTATTCCAAGAACTAAGACAACATAGGAATGGAGAAGAGCGTCTCTGCCGACAGGGATGACTGACTGCAACTAAGTATATGGACAAAAGACAAGAGGGGGTTGGAATTTACGGGAGAAAAATAAAGGAATTACAGTCTAGGTGCAAACAGTTAGAGAGGGGAAGTTAATAGAATGGGAAGAGGCCAGGAATTTATTTGGACTGCAGGAGAGACTTATCGGTCCTTGACAGGGAAGGCAGAGTACAGGCAAAGAGAAGGAAACGGGGGGGGGTCTTAAACAGACCAGCACTGGTAGAGTTTTTAGTAGAATCTAGAACAGAAGCTGCTGCTAAAAAACGGACAATTAATAGAACATATAAAATACTGCATAATAATTAAAAGAATCAGAGGAGGTTAGGTTAGAAAGGATTGGGAAAAGACACTGGATAAGCAATTCACAAAGAAACAATATATGTATATCTCCCAAATATGCAACAAAGTCCAGAAGATTTAGGATCTTTGCTTGGAAGTGTTTTCATAGGTTTTATACCTCAAGTAAATTCCAAAGAATTTTGCCTCAGGTAGACAGCAAATGTTGGAGGTGTGACAGGGAAGAAAAAGGTAACTGGGAACATATTTTTTGGGAGTGTAATGAGTTGGCAGACTAAAAATTCCCTGCAGACTACTCTGTCAGAAATACTGCTGGAGCAAATAGGTATAAACTAAGGAAATTATTTTTTGTGCTATGATACAGAATTGGAATTGCCTAAACATAGTAAAACCTTGCTGAGTCTAGTGGCTGCCAAAAAAAGCATTTACTAGAAAATGGAAATCAAAGTCTAAACCAAATGTACTAGAAGTAGTGAATATTAGTAACGGAGATAAAACAACTGGGAATGGGAACTTCAAAAATAGGCTGGAGCAAATTACATAGAAAAAAATAGGAACTATGGGAACAACATAGGAGGAGGAATGAGGTTTAAAAGAAGGCCAGATTTGAATGAGTTATGTAATGTTTGCTTGACAATGACTGAATAGATAAGTGGTGTATAATGTTTGCAACTGAAAATGTGTCAACTTGGTTTTTCATTTATATAAATACATACATCTTTCTCCATTCTCGTATTGCATACGTACATACGAGTATTTCAAGCACACGCATTAATGCCCTTCTAGCCTGCCAATATACAAAAACACTTGTTCCCAAAATAAACATCCAAGCTGTTCTTAAAAATATCTAAACTAGCACTTGCTTTAATGTAATTTGGTAGTCTGTTTCATGTATTAGCTGCTCTCAGAGAGCCAGTTACCAACACTTCTCATTCCTAGAGAATCTTCTACATAGATTGTCTGATGATTCTCTACTACTTTTTGATGACGCCAAACATTCCCATAGACAGTTCTCTAAATCCATCCCCTCTTAGACATCTACGAGGCATTATGCAAGTTCAGATATTTCAGTCTTTCATGACAACTTAAATTTTCACATCCATGGTTACCCATGATATATTACCAATGTACTCTTTCCAGTTTACTCTTGCTTATTTTCTTATAAGGTTTCCATATTGTTATTCCATACTCAAGTCTGGGTCTAATGTAACTAACAAACAATGACTTCATCATTTCGGATTTCCGAGACTTTATAAATCTTTTTACAGAACCTATAATTCTATAACTATCATTAACCAATTGGTTGATACAATTAGAAAAACTCAAAGCTGGATCTATCCATATACCCAGTTTCACTGTGTGCTGCATTAAATTTTCACCTTTCAATTTATGTCTCCCAAATTTCATATGCCTAGTTTTTGATGTATTTATCAGCATATTATTCTCCTATGCCCAAATGGTCAATTTAGTCAAGTTCTTTTGCAGACATGCCTTATCTGTAACACAATCATTTTACTCAGTTTCAGGTCATCTACATGTAGACTGTCGAACCCCTCAGATGAAAAGGTTAGGTCTGAAAGATACAATCTAAACAAGTAAGGGCCTATGAGAGCGCTGTGGGACACCCTGACTGTAAATAACCAAGAATTTTACCTGTCCAGTTGCTCTAGGACATTTGTTGTTGGCTTAGTTCTTCATATAGGATTGCCCGTGTCATAAATGATGACTTAATAAAAATGACTCTTGTTTTAAAAAAGCATGATTTGTGATTATGTTCTGGGGCTACACAAAAAAAAGAGACACTTTGTATGCAAGATAAAAGGAAGGTTCCCCAATGGGGCCCTTATCTGGATATGCAAACAAAGTAAAGGTACCAATGACCAAGCAGGCAGTCTGACAGATGCACAACCTGCATTTGGGCTGGTGGTGAGATAGTCTGGGAATCTACGCTTGTCCATCTGTCTTCATACCCTAATGTACATGTGCTGAGGCCAGAGGTCGAAAGTATGACCTAGGGAAGGTAAAGCTTTGGTACCCCAGGCAGACATCAGCAGTGACAAAGCATATAACAGGAATACTGTAAAAGTGATTTCAGTCAGATCATAAGAAAAGCCCATAAACATGTATTTTGCAGAGGAAGGGGGAACAAGCCCATCTACCCCCCCCCCCCCACACACACACACTTCTACAGCAACAGCTCTAAGCACGTACAACAACAGGATGAGGGCATATATCCTAGCTCCATTATTACAGCAATCCGACATTAACAAAGTTGACCAGATGATCTGTCAACCAAAATAAGCCCAAACATCAGCCACTGAGTATCCAAGCATTGATAATCTAGGAAGAACCCATATTATATTTCACATAAGGAGGACATCAAGGCTCTACATGTATGCATGGAGTATTAATGACTATATAAATGGGAAAACTTGCTTTTACAACACAGATGATGACACTCTTTTACACACACAAGTATACATCGGACTCTCATCTACCAGTCAACATGCAGTACAGCGCAGTCATTCTATCAGCATAACATAAGCATAAAATCCAAAAATAATATACATTTACAAATGTATGTGGACTACCAAATATCTAATGATGGTTTGTGAAATGAGAATCAAGGTCACTGCCATGTCTTGTGTGTTTTGCCTATCCTATGCGTGCACGCTGAACAAGCCCCAGTCTTTTCTTGTGTTTGATCAAGCACATGTTCAATGAACAATGGCATGTGGCAAGAGGATTTCAACAAGTAGGATCTTAACAAGCTATTTGTTGATAAGATGGAGTGAAGCACAAAAAGGCAATAATGATGTGGGTGGAGGTCAAGGACATAAAAGGCATTCAGAGTTCAAGACATAATCATCCTTGCCCAGTTTACTAAAGGGGAGGGCAGAAACATTTGCTTTACGCCTCCGTACAATGCTAAATATCAAGAATTCCATAGCAAGATGTGACCCTTACTCCTTGGGTACATATTAGGACTGGCATAACGCTGGTTTTCTATAAAAAGGGATTCAAAGGAAATTACAGTAACAGCATTAGAAACCACAGTTATGCTACTAAAACAGCAGTGAAGGGGACATGCTACAGTCAAGTCACATGATCAACGTGATAAGAATGGTAAGTCGGTGTACCAGAGGCTATGCATATTTACAGAAGCAACGAAATGCCTCATACCAGTAACTTGTGAGGTGTACATAGGATGCAACACAATTCATTACATAAGTGATGAGAAAAGGGGGTAACAGCAAAGACAGGAAATGGGCAACAGCAAGGAAACGAGCACTGACAACCATAAAGATTTATAAGAGGAAAGGAGAAGCACATTACTTTGGTACAGGCACCCATTTTATACACTGAAGGAAAAATTAAAAGGATAGGTAATAAGTTTGCATGGGAAGGATAGTGGGAGGAGAAAAGGCAGTATGGGCAGGCAAGCAACTTTAATACAGACAGACAAGACCAGTATGGAGACAAAAGGTGGGAACAACAGAGTAGATGTAAACAAACAGAGGGAGAACAATGGATGGAAGAAAGTCTGGACTGCAAACAGAGGATGGGTGGTGACACAAGGGATGGGAACATCAGGATGGGGATTGAATGAGGTACAGGTGGCCTGACTGACCAACCCAGAGGAAAGCCCACACAGACGGTCACCTCCATGACTGATGTCCAGAGCAGGTTCTGCTTCTGGTGGTTTGATGGGTGGAGCCAACCAGTCACATAACTAAACTAGCCATGCCATGTGGTGCTCACCGCTACAAATCCAGGTGTCCAATTGCCAGCACATCCCAAACGCTAACAAGCCAATGTACCAAATACCAGCTGACCAAAGTGGTGCCTTCAGGGCCAGTCTCAGAATAGCCTCCAACCCCCCCTTCTGAGAAGTGACCATGGAGACCACCAACAAGCCTCCCATGTCACCTTCAGCACAGTGACCACTGTCCATTTGCTGACAAGCAGGCCTGGTGACAAGACTGTGACCCAGTATCAGATGATTCAGCTGGCATAGACTCAAGTGTCAAAACCTGTACCATAGCTGTACTTGTTAAAAGGATAAGAGGGAAAAAAACAGAAAGGGGGAAAACAAAATAAATGACTACACATGCATTTTGCATGCAAAATTGCAACTGCAAAGTGCAGTTACGGATATAGTATACATACCCCACCATTTCTCCTGACACTGTTAACTTTCATCTCCTTGGTCATGGTAAAAGAAAGTAGACACACTTCAGTACTCTGTGAATCTGACTGAATTAGCTAAGGAAATAAAAATACCAAATAAATAAATATTAGAAGGTTAGCATACTCTACTTAACCTTTGCTACTAACAGGTAGAGCAGTTTAGGAGGCACCACTAATCAGTACAGTGATACCACAGTTCTCAACAGAGTGGGTAATGCCACTGGCATCATTCACCACCCTGGCAAACTAATGCCAGGCATCCAAGTTTATATACTGGGTCATTACAATGACTCAGGAGGGCTCCCAATATTTCTGTATCTGCTGTGACCATCTTTGTCTCTTGGGTGCACCAGGCTGCAGACCTGGTGATCCCAGCACTAGAGGCCAAGTCCAGTCCATTGGTCTTCATGAGAAGCAGAATAACAGCTCCATGTGCACAGCCTCACGTTTGGTCATCATATGACGTGCACTTTTCAGCAGCACTGCTGTGATAATAAATGCATCACTAGTGCAGAGTCTTGAAGATACAGGCTTTACAGGCTCACAGCAAGAGTACAGTATGCACATGTCCCATTAGCCCCATTATGTGCAGGCACAAGCATGTTAGCACTATAAAAGAGTGTGATAATTAATTGTGGCAGAAGTTTGGAGATATGCTAAATGTCTTCATTATCATAATTGCTTCATTATGAGGTCCAATCTAGCATGACAAAAAGCAACGTCACCATACTGTGGAGGACTGTTAGGATTAGCAAGTCAGGAACAAAACTTCAGTGAAGAAGACACTGGAATTGTGATATGGGCATGTCTGGTAAAGTATCTCTGTACAATACTGAGAACCCATGGTTGATGGCAACAACAGGTTCCAAGGGGAAAACAGTAAAGCTGGGTGAGGTAATGTAACACAAAGGCAAGATACTTCTTCATATCCAGCTGGTAGGCTCATCATGACAGAGAATACAGCACATAAGCCATGACATTTAAATGACCAGTTAGGGGGGTGTACCGTGGTCTGTGAACACAAAGTATGCAACAAGCTACATGGGACCGAATGATCCCTGTACATACACCAGGACATAACCATACACACAGGAGAGAAACAGACAGGAGAGATCTACAGGATGTGCACAGAACTCTGGTTGCCAGCAGAGTGCTATAGGATGGTGGGCAGTGAAAACATGACCATTGCTGCTGTTGGTAAAGGACAGGCTGGGAATGGTTATAGTACAACATTGGACAGGCATATGATCACCAAATGGGAACAGGAGGAAGCAATGCTGAGACGTGGCCAAGGACAGTCAAACACACAAACTAATCTGTAACCCATGGGTGTACACATCTTGTCATGGGCTCAAGAAATGTGGAGACAACAAGAAAAAAGTTCACTTATAAAGACAATGAATTGTTGCTGCAGGCCCTATGTACACATGACATGCACATCCTGGAGAAAGGTAAAACTGCCAAACCATAACTGGGAAGTTGTCAATGCTGTGTATGGCCACAGCAGGACACTACTACTACAAGTGAACTGCAGACTCACTCAAATGGTACTGCATGCCAACACAAAGGCACAAGACATTGCAGAAACAGATCCAACACATGAGGTGCATCATCAACACAAAAGAGACTCTCAGAGGTAGATGTGTACCCAGTATCCTTGTCCTTCGTGAGAGAGCAAACCCACATGTCTTCTGGCAGCTAGGCCAGTGATGACATAACTCTACAAACACTGGAGTAGTAACAGGTACATTTCCATGTTGTGCACTGATATACAAACTATGTGCACTCATACACTATTCACAGAACTGCCATGTGTCAGTGCATGTGCCATGGGTTTTGGAGTAAGGCATATGTTACATTATTCCTTTTGATAAAGAAATGCTTCAGGTAGGTTATCTTTGTACTTTGATAGTTCCACTGATGCAGAGTCCAGCACAAAAGGATGGCACATGCCCGAGGTCAGCGGTTCACCATTGTCTGATGATGATGGCAACAGGTTCACCATTGTCTGATGATGATGGCAACATGCATATGGCACAGTCAGATGACACTGTCAACATTAGACAGCATGCATACATTCCTCATATATGAGGTAACAATTAAGAGGGAGACCAGACATCTAACATCACTTATCTTAAGCTCTAGACATCTAGTCAGTGTGAATCCCACTCAAGCAACAAGTATCAAAACCACAGACAAACATCAGCTGCACTGCCTATGATAAGCATGTACCCACTATGGAGGAGTGTTATAGGTGGCAGTCATCGCCACCATTCTAGGTCTTTCCCCAACCTGGGTACTACACAGTGGATATACAGGTCAGTGAACCATGCAAAAGATGGCTGATACACACAGCATGGTAGAGAAGGTGAGCAAGCTGCACAGCCTGTCCAAGGACATGAAATAGCTGCATGTGACATGGCATATAGGAACCTGGAGGAAACATACATGCTCAAGTCACTGGTAGCCACATGGCACCCTGGCCTGGTACATCCATGAAGCAGGAAGCAACTGCCTTCACATATGCCACTGTAGGCCTCAGACCAGACTTGTACAGCTGGCAACATTCCACAGAAAAAGTCTATTCTGGCCACAGCAGCTACCATACTTGGGCATGGCCAATCTCAAAGTCATGTCTGATAATGCTAATCAGACTCCATCTTTGGAATAGTTTACCAGGCTGTCCATTACATTTTCCACAGTTCCACAATGCCCCTATTCTTTGCGGACTATGTTTCTATGTCTGTTCATGGCCACAGTCATAGTCATGGACATGATCCATCTACTGGCTCCCAAAAACAGGCACTATATCAGGGTTCCGGACTATGTTCCTGAGGTTCTGCATCATCTACAATGCAGAATGCATCAAGCAATGAAACTACACCTCCCGCCACATGTTCAGACCACAAACTGAAGGCATGAAAACTAAAGGAGGCGGCGTAGCAATTTTCATTACAGATAAATACACCTCCAGCCTGGTCAAACAGCATGATTCCCTGGAGATACTCCAGGTGCAATTAACTGTTGGTAGAACACCTATTCAAGACATTGCCAGCTACAGGACCCCCTCCATGAAACAGGACACCCACTTTGCCTATTTGGGTTGAGCCTATCCCTGTGCTCTGGGAACACAGGTGGACAGCAACTTCTCTTTTGACCACCACATTGCCACTGTGGTCAGAAAGTCCTTCTATGTGGCACATCTCGTTATTAAGGGTTTTGCATCCAGGAAGAAAGAGGTCATTGTCTCCCTCTACTCTTTCCTCATTAGGCCAATCATAGAGTACAATGCCCCATTTTGCATGTACCTCACTAGACACCTGCAACAACTGGAGAGGCCACAAAAGTACCTCACAAAGAGGATTCTAGGCCTTAAGCACTTCTCTGTCTCATATCACCAACTTAGAGGTGATCTCTGCTTGACTTACAAAGCCATGTCTGACCCAGCTCTGTTAGAAATGCTACATCTAAAGAAATCCCAATCCCTCCGCACCACATGCTGCAGAGACCTCAACCTCATTACCACAATCAACAGAATGTGCTGAAGGGACAGGCTCATAACCCACAGACTGACCATGCTATGTATGGAACAGACTTCCCATACATGTCAAACAGGGCACCTCACTGGCCCTCTTCAAGAGAAATCTTGAGGAGTGGATGGGAAATAGAAAATTCACCTGGGGGATCACTCCAGTGGCTCTACTCGACAGACGCACTGGGAACTAAGGTCGGGTGGCATGATGTCAGGGTAATCCAATGGGCTAGACTTGTAAAGGCTCCAGGGCCATTAGCCTAGTACACACCTAAGAACCTGAAAGAAATAGAGTATACAAAACAAGTCATACACAGAAAGGCTTTACTGTATTGTCTCCTATAGAATACTAAGGGGTGATGTGTCTGGCTAACAGGGCAGTGTCCAATCCAGCCCTGATAAAAATGTTACACATTCATAAATCAAAACACAAGGGTCACTTATTCCAAGGATCTTAATCTAGCCTCTGTAATGAATAAATCATGTTGGAGAGATAAAACACATCTCTCAGAGATTACCCCTTCTCTAGAACAAGCTTCCCCATTTATGTGCAGCAAAGCGGTTCCCTGATCCTCTTCAAGTGCAACCTAGATCAATGAATTAGAAATTTAGTCTTGGAGTGGTGCTCATGTCCATTGTGGACAGAGACAGATAGTATAAAGATTATCATTGCATAGGTTCATACCTCTCTGAACTTTCTTAACCTAGCTACTGAAAACTGGAAAACTTAGGATAAATATGGATAGGCTTGCAAGGGCTTTTGGATTATTGGCCTAGTAGTCTATGAGCCTATGTGGTTAAACTAGCAAGTGTCACTTTTGAAAGCAAAACAGTTACCAGTGGTGTACCACAGGGCTCAAGTTCAATCTCTCCTATTTTGGCATACATTTCTAATAACTTTAGGCCATCACTTCTGACCTATGATTAACTAAGTTTACATGCACAGGAGTGTAAATCGGGTGGTGTTATTCGATCTTCAGCTGACTCACTATTGCTCCAACACGGCTTAGACCATTTTAACAACTGATGCAAGGAAATTGGTGACATGTATATGGGTCCACTTTAAAATTTTAACCTCTAAATATCAAACCCCAGAGGATCGAAGTTTGAAAATCTCAAAACAAATAAATGTAACATAAGACTTCAGAGGTGACATTTTTGCAGTGAGGCAAGCAACCCTGTGCCCCCATACCCCCTTCTAATAAAATATACCAATTCCAAGATTGTACTACAATGAAGAGAATGGTAAAGTTCCCAGTCTGTGCTGTACAGAGATCTCCACTTCGAGATTTCAAAACTTTGAACCTCTAAATACTGAAGCCCAGAAGATCGAAGTTTGGAAAATTTGATATTTGAAAGTAGACAAACACACACATTATATATATATATACATATATATATATATATATATATATATATATATATATATATATATATATATATATATATATATATATATGTATATATATATATATATATATATATATATATATATACACACACAGATATATATGTATATATATATATATATATATATATATATAAATATATACATATATATATATATATATATATATATATACACATATATATATATATATATATATATATATATATATATATATATATACATACATATATATACATATATACACATACATATATACACATACATATATACACACACACACACACACACACATTTGTGGAGGCTCTATAAAAAAAAAAAAAAAAAAAAAAAAAAAAACTACTCAAGCAATAGGGACCTCCAAAGCAGAAACGTAAGCAACCTCCACCCCCCAATGAATTATAGCCTGGCAATGCAGGGGTGCTCTCTGGAGCCTTGAACCAGGTCTCTGTCACTGCACAGATGTCGATGTTCTCCATTTTAAGGAGTGCCTCGAGTGAGTGCATTTTGAGGTTTAGACTTCTACCACTGAGTATCATTACCCTCATATTTTGCTTGCTTGTACCTGTTATGGTGGTGAATTTGTCATTTGAATCTTGCCTAAAAAAAGGCACTATAGGGGTAGCAAGAGCTTTAGCCACTAAACGGAATCCCAAGGGCGACAGGTGCAGGCCATCTCTGGTAAAGCATCGTGGTTTGTCGATCATGTCATCCCAGGCAGACAGATACTGGATCCCCTTAGAATGACACCAGAAGATTAGCCAATTGTTGAAGTCAAGCATTTTGTCCTTGTACTGTGGTATCATTCTGGGTGATGGCAGGATACTACTCAGGGCTAGGGTCATACCTGCCCAGGCTACAAGATCAGAAAGTTCCTCCATGTCTCTTTTCATGTAGTCCAGGGAAGTACGTCTCAGTCATTCACACCAACATGGACAATGACAGAGTCACATTTATACTTGCTGTGGAGTGACCTGAGTGCATGCGTTACGTGGCGGATCCTGGCACCTAACAGTGACTTTCTCCTTGTTTAGCCTGGTGAGTGGAACATCAGTGTGCCCGACTATAGAGTCACCTATGAGTAGAGTGTTAGGTATGTTGTTATGCCTTATGGGCTGTGGTTGCGTGGCACACTGAGTTTGTGGGCTATGTGTCATTTGGGTTGAGTTGGGGGGTGGAGGCTGCTTACGTTTCTGCTTTGGAGGTCCCTATTGCTTGAGTAGTTTTTTTTTATGTAGGTGTGTGTTTTGTTTCTGTGTGTGTGTGTGTGTTTTGGTGGTGTAGGTTTTGAGGGACTATGTGAGGAGTGTGGGTGGTGTAGGTTTTGAGGGACTATGTGAGGAGTGTGATGTGGTGCAAGTGTTTACCTTCTCCTCTTGACTGTCTAGTCCAGTCTTGGGTGAAGAGAGCTTTGCTTCCAGTTTGGTTATATAAGTGCATCTCTCACAGGTTGTAGTGTTGGGTGGTAGGAGGAGAGGGTTGTCTGTGTACATGAGGCAATTACTGCATTGCCCCAAGATGCCCAGATTCATCAGGTAGACAGGAGAACACACACACACACACACACACACACACACACACACACACACACACACACACTTAAAACAGTTTCACTTACCGTGTAGGAATTGCACCCCTCCAACCAGACACTGTTGTAAGGGATCCTGTTGCTGATAATTCCTTAGCATTTAATCATAATGTCTCCATAGTAGCTTGGAAAGTCTTATCTGGCCCATCTAAATTTCCAAAGGCATCTCCACTAGATCCAAAGTCTTAATTCCTCTTTACTTATATATTACCAGACCCATTGTTAAATATAATGCACATTTTGGCATGTAATTATCTGAACATATCATAAAACCTAAAAGACTTCAGAGATTCATAACTAAAAAAAAAAAATCATCAGTGGCCTCAAAAATCTTGGTTATCAGGAGAGACTGGCAGCCCACTTGCTGTACTCAATCTTACAGACTCCTCCATGGAAATCTACATCTAGTCTTTTCTGCGATAAAGGATCCAACCCTACTTGATCTTCTATTCCTTCACAGAACTAGTGGTACATCAAACATTTGGTTAAAGGAACAAAATCTTTATCAGCAGGTAAATAAGGCACACTGGCATGACAGATTCATAACCCAACATATCCCTTACCTCTGGAACAGACTTCCACTACATATCAAGCAGAGTAGCACCCTTGCCACCTTCAAGGTAAACACAGACAAGTATATGGGCAACCTCAAAATCCTTCCTGTTCTATCTGGTCATGCCCTCCTTGAGTTTAGAGGGAAATCTTCAATAGGATTTTTGGCTAGGCTTGAAATGGTCTGGAGACAGATTACCCAATACTTACTATGAACCTATAAAAAGAAGTCAAATGTCCTGAGAGAATGACCCAATTGCATACACTAGATCTGGCAGCTCAGTGAAAATAAAACAGGCAGACACACAGGTTGTTAGAAGTGAAAAAGAAGTTATGTACTCACCATAACGTTCCATCTGAGTAGGTAACTTCATTTGTCTGCAACCTGTGGGTATCTGATCCGATTCGGATCCGAGCCGGCAGCTTTCCAAGCTAAAAGATCCGAGCTCCAAGCTCCTCCCCTACCCATAATGCCCTGCCATCTCCCTCTAACCCTCAGATAGAGTTTGCCAGAAAAGAAGGACAACAGGAAATTCTATAACCTAGAAATGGTTACAATACGTTCCAGTGATGTCAATGGAATGAAGACATATCCTGATTCTTTGATGACTAACTAAAGGTCCGGGGGATGGAGGGCGGGTCGGTTGCAGACAAATGAAGTTACCTACTCAGATGGAATGTTATGGTGAGTATATAACTTCTTCATCTGAAGTAGTTAACTTCATTTGCTCAGCAACCTGTGGGACAGAGTCCCCAGTTACCAGGAACTTGGGAGGCCCTTATGGAAGGAAATTCCGGAGCACTGCTGAGCCAAACGATGCACGTCCCCTGGATAGTAAATCCAATTTGTAGTGTGTAATAAAAGTATGAAAGGAAGCCCAAGTAGCTGCTGAGCAAATGTCATCCAATGAAACCCTTGACCAGAAGGCAGAAGTGGCCATAGATCAGGTAGAATGGGCGCGCACTCAGGGGCTCAGGACGACCAGAACTTCTGTAAGCTAGGAGAATGCATTGGGAAATCCATCTAGCTAAGGTTACTTTAGTGACTGGCTTCCCCAGACAAGATTTTGCAAAGGAAACAAGATTTTCGAAGATCTGCTGTTCTGTTTAAGTAAAAACGTAACTGTCTGTAAACATCCAGACAATGAAGTCTGTATTCCCCTTTGTTTTGGAAACTTGGAAAGAAGACAGGTAGATTGATGGACTGGTTGATGTTGACTTCCGAAGCCACTTGGGGCAGAAAAGAGGGATTAGTCCTGAGGGAGACCCTGTCTTTATGAAATATGATGTAGGGAGGTTTACTGCAAAGAGCATGAAGTTCCGATATTCTTCTAGCAGAAGTAATGGCAATCAGGAATGCAGTTTTCCAGTATACATATTTTAAATCGACTGAAGCCGCGGGTTCAAAAGGAGACCCAGTCAGAGCTTGAAGAACTAGGGTAAGATCCCATGGAGGGACTGGATCTTTAATAAGGGGTCTTAACAAAAAGGTTCCTTTCATGAATGCTTTGCATATTTTGGAGGACGCTAGAGGCCCTGAACAGTTTCCAACGTGGTAGTGGGAAATAGCTGCCAAATGAACTTTAACAGAAGCACTGGCTCCTTGATCAAAGGTATTCAAAAGAAAGTCTAGAACTGCTGGGATAGGAGCCGTGAAGGGGTCTAAGTACCTGTGCTCCGCCCAGACAAAGAAACGTTTCCATTTACTCTTGTAGATTTTCCTGGTAGACTGTTTTTGGGCGGCCACCAGGATGGCCTTAAACGAAGAAGATATACCGGGAGTCCTAGCCATTAAGGGAACTGGATCAACCAAGCTGAGAGTTTGAAGTAGTCCAGATTAGGGGTCTTCAATCCTAAAGGATGAGAGATCAGATCCGGATTGGGATCTAAAATCCAAGGAGGATGTACTAGTTGAGACCGCAGGTAAGGGAACCAGGTTTGACGAGGCCAGAATGGGGCTATGAGGATAATTCTGCTCCCCAACCAACAAGCTTTCTGCAAGAACAATGGAAGAGGAGGATAAGCATACAGAAGACCCGATGGCCAAGCATGAACTAGAGCATCTCTGAGGGCTTCCCCTGGTGGGGGAATTGGAGCGAAGAGCTCGCAGCACTTTGTGTTCGAAGGCGAGGCGAAGAGATCGCAGCAAGGTTGACCCCCATTGGAGGAAGATTTGTTTCGCTACTGCTGGGTTCAGAGACCACTCGTAAGGAGAGAGGATCGTTCGACTCAACCTGTCCGCCAAGATGTTTGACCAATCCAGAATGTGCATTGCTATGAGAAAGCGGTTGGTGGATATCGCCCATTCCCATACTCTCATTGCCTTCCTGCAAAGTGGATAGGATCTGGTTCCTCCATTTGTTTATGTACCAGACTACCGACATGTCGTCTGTTTGAAGTGCAATAGTTCCTGGAGGGAGAAGGGGATGGAGAGCCTGCAACGCTAGAAGCACCGCCCTCATCTCCAGGACACCGATATGCAGTGAGGTCTCTGTGAAAGTCAACGTGTCTTGGACGGATCTGCCCATGCAATGCCCCCACCAGAGGAGAGATGCGTCCGTGGTCACCGTGACTTGGGGAGGGGGTATAACAAAGGGGCGGCCTTCTCGAAGATCTCTGGAGTGGAGCCACCAAAGAAGCGACTCCCTGCAAATCCTGCTGAGAAGAATAGGTGTAGACAGGGGGTGACAAAGAATGGACCATTGTACTTGTAATGTCCAATGAAGGATCCTCATCTTGAGGCGAGTGAAGGGGGACAGATTGATGGCCGCTGCCATAGATCCCAGGGCCCTCAGGACTAGTTCCGCTGGGGGAGCTGATGATTGTAAGAGGTCTAGAATGTGAAGGCTTAGATTGCGAAGCCTGTCCGCTGTCAGAAAGACTCTGGATTGAGTAGCATCTATCCTGGCCCCTATGAATTCCAAAATTTGAGTAGGTTGAAGGGGGGATTTCTGGTGGTTTATCGTAATACCTAAGTGGCGGGCTAGGTGCAAGAAGTAGTCCCTGTCTGAGCAGAGTTGATGCCTGGTGGGGGCGGTTAGGAGCCAGTCGTCCAGGTACGGAAAGACATGTATTCCCTGAAGCCTCAGGTGGGCCCCTACAACTGCCATGACCTTGGTGAACACCCTGGGGGCTGTGGTGAGACCGAAGGGTAGAACCCTGAACAGATAATGGCTGGCACCCAGCCGAAAGCAGAGGAACCTTCTGGATGGTCTGTCCATCAGATTGTGGTAGTACGCATCCTTGAGGTCTATTGAGCACACCCAGTCGTTCTCCTACAAAAGTGGGAGAATGGATTGAATAGTGACCATCTGGAATTTTTCTTTGGCGACTGACAGGTTCAGTGTTGACAGGTTGAGAATGGGTCGCAAGTCCCCCGTCTTTTTGGCACCAAAAAGAACCTGGAGTAAAAGCCTGATCCGGATTGTTTGGGGGGGGGGGGGACGTGCTGGATAGCTCTTTTTCTTAGCAGCCCTCGAATTTCTGATGCTGCTGCCTCCCTCTGATCGGGTGGGACATCGGGGAGTTTTGTTGATCGGGGAGGGTGAGATAGGAAAGGAATTTAATAGCCTCTGGATACGATTCGGAGCACCTAGCGATCTGTTGTGATGGACTCACATTTCGCTAGGTGTTCTGAGAAGCGCCCCCCGACTGCCTTCAGAGGAGCAGTCGGGCAACCCCTCAGGGCTGCTGCGCGGGTCTATCCGAAAAAGGTTCTCTCGACCCAAAATTCTTCGGACCCCCTCTGCCCCTGGGCTGGCATCCACCCTGTCCTCCTCTGTCTCTGAAGGACGAGGGATCCAGAGTGAGACGGGATTGTTGAGCTTTCCGGAACCACATCTTCTTCTGTCCTCTTTGGTTCCTGGAGTAGGACCTCTGAGGAGCCGAGACGCGGATCCCGATGACAGACGTCTTCCCGTCTTTCTCACTCTGGAGAAGCGTATAGTGGACGGTTTTGCCGAAGAGCGTAGAACCATCAAAAGGGGCATTCGCGAAGGATGCCTTGAAGGGTTCCGCAAAGTCGTAGAGACTGAGCCAGGCCTGTCTACGTAAGACAACACCCGTTCCACTAGCTCTAGCCGCTCCCTCCGTAGCATGGGAGAGAAGCCGCATAGATGTGTCGGTGATTGACTTCAGAGTGGCCATTCGAGCTGAGAAGGTCTGCTTGTCATCGGCCGACATGGACTCTGGGGGTGACACAGCATACTCTTTAATCAGGTCCCGCTGCAGCCAAATCACATGTGCCATATAATTCAGTGACCTTACAGAGAAGGTCGCTGAAGAGAACATCCGCTTTCCCAAACGGTCCATCATCCGAGACTCCTCGTCTGGAGGATGCACACAGGAACTCTCCCGTGCCAATTACTTTTTGGTGGCAGCCGCCACCACCATGGCATCTACTGGGGCATCCTTGCTCCAAACTGTCCTGCCTGTGGGAAGGCTGAGGATCTTGTCCGGTCTCTTGGGTATTAGCTCAATAGTGTCCGGCTCCTTACATGCCCTGGTAGTTATGAGGTCTACCAGGGGGTCAGCGGGAGGGGACATCCAAGAGGTACATGGGCCTGCATCAAACGCCTCCAGAAACACAGACTCATCCGAGGAAGGTTTTTGGGCAGACCATCCCCCTCTAATATGTAACATTTCCATAATGTCTCCGAAGGAGACGTCTTTGGGGGGTGACCTTGGGGAACTTTCCCCTTCCTCTAAGTCTGTGTCCTCCATGAGGGACTTGGGTGAGTCCAGGTGCCTCCTCTTGCACTTCCATTTGTGAGGGACCTAGTCGGGGGGGGGGGGGGCCTGTCCAAAGAGGCCTCACCAACAATGTCCTGTTCCTCTACGGGAACAATCTGGGATGTAGGCACAGGCTATCCCTGGGGCCGGATGATGGAGGAAAGGCCCGTCTGAGTGGGAATGGCGGGTGGATCCGAAGCAAGAGCCTGGGGCCTCAAATACCTCGAAAGGACCCTCTCCACGACGTCAAATGCAGAGGGGGAACTGCTTTCCCTTGGATCCGAAAGCACTCCCCTCGGATCCAGCGTGCGGATCGGTGCCAAAGGTGACCCGACCAGATCTGAAAGGGTAGTGTGCCCCGATCTTAACGGAGCCGAAGGCCCACTGACCCTTCTGGATCAGACATTCCGCTCACGGCCCCGAGAGCTCGGATCCGAAAATGGATCTGACAGACTCGAAGGTACAGTCGGCGCCGAAGTAGGAAACACTGTCGGCACAGACTCCACCCCGGCTCCAAAGCTAGTCGGATCAGAAAGCTCAGATTCCCGAAAGTGGGTCACAGAAGGAGCAATGGGGGCGAAAAAAGGTGTCAAGCTCCCCCCCAGCGGGGGGGAGGTAAGAGCACTCCTATCTGCATCTGGGCCTGAAGAAATAGATGCATCATCCGGTCCATATCAGCGTCCGATAAACTTCTAGTGGATTTAGATGAAGCCACCGAAGCCAGCCGGGAAGGCCGCCTGGATGACCTCGAGGGTGACCGGGTCTCCTCCTCCGACGAGAAACGTGGAGAATGGAGCCGGGAGGGGGAAGGCCCGGAGACCTTAAGGGGAGAGGCAAGCTGTTTAGACAGCGGTGCCGAAGGGGTTGAGTCGGACCGCCTTTTATGACTGCGATGCCTTTCCTTCTCTCTGTCCCTATTTTTTCTATCCTTTTTTCTGCTGTCGCTTTTCTTCTGGGCCAACGAGGGAGGGCAATTCCCGGCCAGGGGATCAGGAGCAGCTGGTGGGGTAGCCGCAGCCGCTGCCGCAGAGGAGGACAAAGAAGAGTCTGGGGGCAAAATGCCTGCCAGAATAAGCTTTGACCTCCTATCTTTCAAAGCCCTGGGGTTGAAGGCTGCACAAATAGTGCAGCCCGAAGAAAGGTGATCAACCTCCAGGCAAAAGGACACACCGAGCGTGACCATCCGCTGGGGACAGCTTATGGCCACACTTGGTACATTTAGAGAAAATGGCTTTAGGGCCTTCAGCCATTGTAAAAGAATAAAGGAAAAGTAGGCCCACAAGCACACACCTTCACACACGCAGAGGGGGGAGGTGAATAAAACTAACAACTAAAAGTTAAAAGAACTACCCAAAGGAGACTATAAAGATAGGGGAAGTTCACACACACACAAAGTTAGAGAAAAATCTGACAGAATTCAAGGTTTAAATTCTAAACTTACAGCACTATGCTCGGAGCTCGTTCAGAGAAGCTTATAGAAGCCGTGGCAAACGAGATCTGGGGGTTAGAGGGACATGGCAGGGCATTATGCGTAGGGGGAGGAGCTTGGAGCTCGGATCTATTCGCTTGGAAAGCTGCCGGCTCGGACCCGAATCGGATCAGATACCAACAGGTTGCTGAGTAAATGAAGTTAACTACCTGACATTGTGATCTGAAGGACTGAAACTAAAAGGTATACTGAATGAAAACAAAAAAGGCCAAAATATGATCTGCATAAAGTTAAGGATAAATTATCTAATACAACATATTACCTCAAATAATGTCTCTATAAACAGGCACATTTTAATAACTAGAAAAAAAAAATGGAGGCTGTAGCACAAAGTTAAAAACTATCATTAAAAACAGAAAGCATTAGATATTTATGGAATGAGTGGGATGGGATGGGTGGAGACAACATATATTTTATGCAACAAGTCAGCCAAGTGGCAGGAACTACATGGCAAAGCATTACTGCCACCATTCAGGATCAAAATTCCCACAAGTGGTTCAGTTTCATACAGTTAAGATACTTCGATTTTTTTTTCAGAACACAGCTCTTGCTTTATTGGAAATAAATGGACAAGTTTTCGCCATTCAAACATTAAAAAGGCGTATATATATATATATATACACACACACACACACACACACACACACACACACACACACACACACACCTGGCCACAGCAACACAACATATTAGTTTTAAGGTAACAGCAAGACAAAGCTATACACAGGTGACCACTTCTGGACTGATCCAATTTTTATAAAGGGGTAAATAGTTGCTACAGAACGGTTATTTCCAATATACAACTATTCATTACTTTGATATTACTACAGTAAAATCATTTGTTATAATATACAGTTCTTTACTGATACTTATTGCAAGGACATAAAGACATTAATGCCGAAGAACTGCAGGAAAAGTGCATTATTTCATAGAGAAATTCCAAAACTAAGGTTGTGACACAGATATGGACAATGTAGAGAATAGTTAACATTAGAATCACACGACCCAACAACTAAAGTTTTTTTATGTTAAATTAATTTGTGAAATACTTTAAAACATCTGACTGTATTCCCTAAACACAGGCCCCTCTATCAGAGTCGCCATGAGTTGGCAGAAATAAAACTATTGTTAGAAGAAAGCAAATCTTGTGCTTAGTGGGCTAGTTCTACTTAAGATTTATTTTTACTCTCCAAAAGTATAGCATTTCCTGATGTTCCAATATTCTGAAGGGTATTTTTATTTCCGTCACTGAGCTTCCTTCCTGCAAGGCAAAAAACGTTAGTTTGGTAGCACACATGAATCTTGAAGACAGCACCTTAGAAGCTGTCTGGAAGGAAATTTGTTCAGCCCTAGAAAGATTGCGTGCTTTGGGTGGGAAAGACGTATACAAATTCTGTCTTGGCAACAGGCCTGCTAATCAGCTTTAACCAATACTTTAAAAAGCGCACTGCTAACTGTGAAAGGTCATTTTCAAACTAAATAAAAACAGGATCCAGACTCAGAAAAATGCCAACAAGAAAAGCTCTGTCAGAATTTAAACAATGTAATTGCTTAAAGCAGAAATGTAAACTTGTCTAAAGCACACCGCTTCATTCTCCTACAGTTTATCAGGGAAGTAATAGATAGAAAGTGTTTCTCACCAAAGCATGCAGCTTACCAGAATAGTCTATGCTTCCTTGCTTCCCTTAAAACTGCTGCCTATGCTTTTGACAGCTGGTGGGCAATACACCTGACATGATATCAGACATATGACCTGTCATGTATTAAGAGTGACAAAAGAAAAGTTATCGGTAATGCACAATGGCAGTAGATACAATTCCTTCCTCCACCGTCTGACACTTTTCTATAATGGACAAACTGCTAATCCCAGATGCACCTTTCATTTAATTTTCTCACAATACTTCCATAAAAGCATAGTATTGGAAACAGGTGTGTAATTTGAAGTCTACATAGCCATGATGTTTCTCATTTCTGTATCTCCTCATGATTTGTTTGCAACAATCTGAATGGGCATGCAGGTATCCAAAGTCTTGCTTCTACAAGCATGTGTACAAACTTGCACCTCATTTTTTTTTAGCCCCTTACTTCCGGCATTTCTAAAAGGCAGACTGGATAGTACATCAGTTTTGACAATACTAGGCAAAATCCACAAGACACCTCAACTTTCAGGGGTAACCCAGGAGCTCTGGCTACCTGCAAGTCATGTATGTACATGAGTAATGCCTGTGAGAATGGGAATACAAAAATTAACATTAATTCTTCTACTCATTTTTCCTCTTACACTGTGAAACTGTTTAACACCCCAAACTTAGTGATATGGCAAGTCCCGGAAATTTATTTAGTCTTGCACCAAAGTGTTGTTTATAAATTTAAAATGGAATCCCTAAACAGGTTAGAGTTTTTTTTTTTTTTTTAAATAATGTACACGTTCCCCATTTTGTAATTCTGAAACTCATAAATGTAATCTTTCGAATTATGAAATCAAAAAAATCCAGGAGAACAATGAATGCTCAACATTCTCTGTTCTCCTTTAAAGTCAAGGACAGAGAAACCACCATTTCCTTGCAGAGTGGATAAACTCAATCCAGATCTACCTTTTGTCTTATTTTCTCACAAATACAGCTGTAAAGCCACAGGAAAGGAAGCACATTCTTTACAGCAGATGTTTACCAATTAACTGTGCACTATACATTCTAAACATACATTTTCAGTTAATTTTGAGACTTACCTAAGAAACCAGAAAAACATAGAACATAGTAACATCTCTGCAACACGACCATTGTCTCATAAGGAAAAGCGGGCTTTTCTCTATCTTCTTTAGACAAAGTTGAAATTCATCAACATTTTAAGCAAAGATTATTAGCTTTTCTTTACCAGAAAAAAGTCCGACTGTGTCAAACAAGACACCTTTTCAGTGGAGACGCATTGGAAAAGCTCTTTACAGAGGAAAAATTTAGTATACAAAATTTCCAACCCACATTATCCTTACGACACTACTACGCAATGTCTGACATCTGTGCTGGGTCTCATTTACTACAAATCCACTGGACTTTCTCCTTAATCCTTTTGGGGCCAACCTTGGAACCCAAGGGTGTCTTGTAGTGGAGATCGTATCAGTTCCCATTCTATTTTGGGAGACTTAGTTATTCCCCTGTCCTTCAGGATGCCAGTGGTTACATCCAGACAATGGTCTTGCAATGAGGACATTGCTGACATACCACCAGTGACTCAGTCATGTCCATCCCCATTCTCTTCTTTGGACCAGGTCTCCTACTGTGCAACGACCAAAGCCTCCACCAAAGATCATCACAGGAGACTCCCATGTCACAGGCTTCCCCTCAGGATGGTAACATCCATCCCTCCCCGATACTCTGTCAACCACCCAAGCAACTAATCAAACCAGAGTTGCCCGAGCTGTAGTCAGGGCTTTACCCCTCTACAACATCCAAGTGTCTTAGTAGTGTACAGAGAAAGGTGAGGAAAGAAAGCAAAAACGTGGTGACAGACGATAAGTACTGAGGAAAACAAATGAAATTATAGCTTAAGTTAGTGGGAGAGTCTACAGGAGAGTGGAGGGTCTACGGTACCATGTGATGAAGAAGGGAGAACGCATAGTAATTGTAGACGGATTAGCCAGGGGAATATCTCCAAGTGCAGAGCCAGGAATTTAGGAGGTGGGACTAGAGGTTAACTTTAAAGTTTTTGGTGGTTGACATTTAAGTTTTACAGGGAGATGCTCCAGAGTTTAGATAGATACATAGATAGGTGGAAGGAAAGGAGTCACAAAAAAGTGTTTTGTGATCTTGTGGTTGTGCCAAATAAGGGAATAGGTCTAGATGGAGTGTGACATTACAGAAAGGAATTAATTGCTCAGCATTTGTCAAGGTAGTAGACTAGAGGATAGTGTGTGAACATTTAGCTGACAGCAAGAGAAAATTAAGAGTTCCAGCCAGTCTAGCTTATTTAAAGCCAAACAGTAGTGTGATTTATTGTTTGTTTTTGTGATGACTTTAGCCATTTTGTTGCAAAACTTTTCCAATGTATTCACCTAAGCTGAGTGAATGTTTAGCAGAAAAGGTGAGGCTTAAAGCAGAATAGACAGAAGGTAGCTTGTTGTTATGACTTTACGTGAATGTTCAGTCATATAGTTAGAGGCCTTGAAGCCCAACTGTTGGCGAGTTATTTTATTACATGTAGGGTACAGGAAATGTTTGCTAGCAGAAATTCAAAAAGAAAGCTTTCATTTTTTTTCTATGAAGAACATGCAAATGAAGAATGCAAGCCTTCATGAGAGGCTCTATTCCCTAAGATTCAGTGCAAGCTGTGCCCAAGAATAATTGCTAACTGCAAGAGCACAATTGTAAAATTATGCATGTCCTTCAGGAAGCTCCCCTTGATATCAACACAGAAAGCCTCTACGGCAGTAATATGGTTTTGAAATGTAAAATGGCCTATATTTATTGGTCAGATCAGATGAAAACTGTATACCGACAAGGGAGTTGTAAATAATGGACATCACCTCATGCAATAGCATCTGCTGGTAGCAAGTACCCACCAGTGTCACAAGATGGAGTAGTTCATTATGTTTACAGTTGTGTCACTGTGCACCACCTGACAGCTGGTTCACCAACCAGCTGGCTTAAAACTTACACAATCTCTATGCACCATATAGTTTTATGGATTCAATGGTACCCCATCCGATAGCTGGTCCTCTGACAGACCTGAAATCTACCCCCATCTGCCTCTCTACATGCCAAACTCAATTACACAGATTCACTTTTTCTCTCTCTTTACACAACATATGCATGCACACATGTGAAAGAAACAGAACAGAGAAAGACATCACAATGTACTGCACAGCTAGAATTATTACTCCCCTCTCTACCCCATACTGCTTCCCCTTATCACCTAACACTGCACCTCTACTGGGCTCCTGACACATTCAGCCTTATCAGTGCACAGTCTTGTTCACAGTCTCTTTTCACCTGCACGTACTGGTTTCCTTTTAAATACCAGCTTCCAGTTTAAAAAGATCCTCTGGATCTTTTAATTGCTTTTAATCCAAGGCATCCCTGATGGAGATCTGCATACATTAGTCTTAAAAGACATCCAGCATGCTGTCTGTAAACAACTGTGATGGTTTTCACATGCATCCTTGATATGTACAGGAGTTAGCTCTCTCAGGATGGTAATAAATTCCAAATCTTCTCAATAATTCTAAGCTTGCACCCTGACGACATAATATAATTCATTAGCAGTACAGGTTAGCCAATCATACATACAATGTACTTACAGTGCCGTACATACGTAGCAGAATCAACTGCTATGGAAGACAATGCCTTACTGAATGTAATGCAACTCCCTCTCACAGATGTGCTGTTTTGCTCTTCTCCAACTATCTGTACTGTAATACAGGGGGGGGGGGGTTAAAAAAAAAAAATCAGGTGTCTCATAGGAGCACCACCTGCTGGAAGACAGGCTCCAAGTGCTGCTTGAAATCTCCAGAATATGACCCCCCACTTGAAAAAGTTCCACTGAAATACAAAATCTCAAAACTGAAAATTTAGTGTAAACAAACTACATGCCAGTAATTATAAAACATTTGATGTGGCATACAGAGTAATTTCTGCCAAACACTTTCACACACTTATTCTGGATGCCACAGATTATATGAAATACAACCGTTTACACAAATGTCAATGGACTCCAACAGATCTTCCTAATAGTTTTGATTAGCTTCGTAGGTCCAGTATGAAGCACATATACCCCTCAACAATGATAATTAGAAGACCTGATCATAAATAACTAAAATGGATCAAGGCATAAACCAAAGATAGCACTTACACATTCTAATAGCAAGCTTTGCATGTGCACAAATTTTTATAAAATTGTAGCTTTACTGTAAATGCCTCAGTAAGATGCGGACCGGTTCGACGCTCAGCTAGAGCGTCTTCTGCATGGAGACATGTGTGAATGAGCGTACCTTTGTTGAAGGTTGTGCATTAGGGCTGGCAACTCAGCACGGAAAAATCAACTGCCAATCATTAGCGGACCGGAATTCCGCTGTGGCGACCCCTAACTGGGAAAAGCCGAAAGACAACTGTAAATGCCCTCAGTACTGAATTTTTACCCACAAAATGATCAAAAGCTTAAAAAATCCCACTAAAATATTCACACGCGCACACCCTCAAAAAAATCACTCCGTAACATATAATGTATATGATGTACAGTGAGTAAATGCCCACTTAACCTTTGACAGCAATAATTAAAACAACTTTGCACTGGATGATAAATGAGTACTTCTAGTGTAAACTTTAAAATTAGAGCATTACCAGCAGCACAAATTTTTTTGTTGTTTAAGAAAAAAGAAGGCCAGAACCAGATCATATTCAAATGGGGCCCTAAGCAGGGTAACTGATCAGGCCCCCCCCTCACACACACACACACACAGCAGCCCTCCTGGGCCATTCTAGTGTCCCATTATCTGACTATTTCTCCCCACACCATGAACATTGTTCAAACCCATCAGTGTGCATACCGGTTTTTTTTTTTTTTACTTCTACAATGATTAGAGATATTTAAAAAACTTTTATTTCAAATTTTACAGCATAAACACAGACAGTCTTTTAGTCTTTTGCTAAACAAAGCACAGCCTCACAATGAAAACAGCTTTAGCATGAACAGTAATCTTCGCTGCCCTTGAAACTTGCATTCATTGAAACACCATCAAAACCCACACCCAATGAAAATGAATCTAACCATTGGTGGATTAAGTTTATCTTTGGGCCGTTTTCAAACCACAGACCCCTTGCACAGATTTTTAGGGGTCTGTATCACGAAATCGAACTTCCAACATATCGAACACCATAAGATCGAACTTGGAAGATCAAATTCGGATAACATTGAAACTTAAAAATAAAATCTTTTCCTAGGGAAAAACTTTGTTGTTCCGAAAAACACACACATAACAATCACACAAAACACCTTCAAAACCTACACTAAACCTAACATACACCACTATCTATGCACTATCCTTAACTCAGCCCTAACCCTAAAGTCAGTCACTATCGCACACTAACCTGACCTGCACCCTAACCCTAAAAGTCAGTCACTATCACACACCTACTTAACCCGCGCCCTAGAAGTCAGTCACTACCCATTCGTACACTTATTGACCTGGTCCGAAAATGCAGAAGCCGCAGAAATGGCCAACCACATTCTTTCCTTGGGAAAGAATTCTGGTTTCCACGGCTTCAACATTATCACCTTTCGAACTACCAAGTTCGGCCTTCAGGTATTTGGCGTTCTTCACATTCGATTTCTTGATAGGAACCCGATTTTTAGGACCATGTGCTCTTTGATGCACCATCCTGATTGTATAATACAGCACCGAACATGTTTTCCAGTAAGCAATAAAACAAAACTTATGAACCAGTAATGACAAAACTACCCATTACAGAACATTTCAACCACAAAAGGTCATTCATACTTCTGTCATTACACTCCGGTTAATACCAGTCAATATACACAACCTCTGTAGAAGTAAAAAAGTCATCCGAATAATTCCATATTAAAGAAATCTATAACTAACGAAAAGATTGCTGCTGGCAAACAACTTTACATTTCAGTGTTTCATGTACAAATTCAGTGCCTGCTGCCCTTTAAGACTAAATCGCCCAGGTTACATTAAAAAAAAAATGTAAAGGTGGTAATGCGGCACTAGGGAATGGCTGTCAAACTGGCAAAAAGTTAACAGTTGCTAGGCATCTCACCCAAAGTGGAACACACTATCCCCCCTTAAGGGCACTACAGTATTAACAAGCACTCCATCTACATGATGTGGGAATAGAACTCCCAGCCTTCAGCATCAAAGGTGAGTATGCTACTTGTGTTACTAACAATGCTTTCAAATTTTATAGCATGAACACCGATGGCCATTTGTGAAATAAAACACTTACTCGCCTAAAAACCAGTGTGAGCAACAGTAAACTTCTCTTCCCTTGAAACTCAACAGTCCTTGATAAGACACAAACGCAGACAGTTTTGCGAATATGCAACACTTCCATCAGGGCCAAGTCAGAGAGTGCCTTGAAAGTCAGGCACAAATCACCACTCAGTAATCATAAAAAAATCGGTCCACATATGACATGTTGGTTATATCCTGTAATTTTTTGATAAGAAACCTCTGAGGATGCTTCAACTGCTGCAAGTGCCTATCCGACTACTCAGACCTCTCACCACTAGGTCCACTCTTAGGAGGGTGCTATCAATGTTGCAATTTGCAGAGGTATTTGATTTCCCAAAGGATATTATTTTAAACTTTGCATTTAGTTTGAGGCCATGGCTGTGACACCAATCATTAGTCTGCATCAGACCTTTCTGTAGGATATCAACATTGTTTGGGGAGTCAGTGACTGCCCTCAACTTGCAGTCATCAGTAAATACTTGGTCAGCCAAATGCCATCTACATTTGCCTTGACCTCTGAGAAGTATGCCCAAACAGAAGGGAGCCCAGCACTGAGCTCTGTAGTACTCTGCTGGTCTTACTGGACGTGGATTTCCCTACTCTAACAATGTGTCCTGTGAGCCATCTGGCTATCCCCCTAATGATGTAGAGGTTTATGCCCAATTTTACGAGTTTATCTATAACACCAGAGTAAGGTATTGTGGCAAATACCTTGGCCAGATCAAGGTAGGCAGTACGTACAGTCTTCCATGGCCTTGGTGACCTTCTCAAGGAAGTCTACCAGACTAAGCAGCCAGGGCCTGCCCTTGATAAATCTGAACTGGGTTGGGTCTAGAGTGTCCTTATTAATCAGGGCCATGATTACTCTTTCCATAGCCTTGGATATAAGGCTAGTCAGACTTGTGAGTCGGTAGTTTCCTGGGTCTGTTGATGGTCCCTCCTTGTGCACAGAGATGACTGTTGCTGTCCTCCACTGTACTGGGACAAAACTTGTCTGCAGACAAGTGGTTAAGATATCGGAGTCTGCTAGGTCATGTTTCAAGCTATTTAATAAGCACCCTGGGATTCCATCAGGATCTAGTGATACAGCCTTTCTATCTTTAGAGAGTGCAGTGACAACCTGTTCTTTTGTAATAACAGGCAAAGGAATGGTAAGGAGTATTCCAAACAGAATGACCAGAGATGATGGGGGGGGGGTGTGTGTGTGTGTAATATCCGAGATGAATTTAAATCGGACAGCAAGTTTGCCATTTCTTTTGGCCAAGTATAGGTAGTGTCATCTACAGCTCAGCACATTGTTGAGAGTCTTCCTTAAGGTTTTGGACAGGACTAAAAATGCTTTGCGGTTATCCTTTGCTTGGGAGACTAATTCAGCTTGAGGAGTTCCCCGAATTGCCTGTTGAGACAAATGAGGAATTTTTTTTCCTCTGCTGTGCACCCTTCATTCTAGACCAGAATTTCTTCCTTCTGTTATACAGTCTTATTTATTCCAGGGGACCACCCGGGTGGCTTGCTTTTCTGGCTAGACCTGGGTTTAGTTCGGTCAGGTACTGCTGTTTCTATATAGTGGTTTAAGGGGTTGTACAGGGCATTTGTGTATACTTCTGCACAGGCTTCCCATGTTTTCGCATTACATGGAGCTTTAAAATTACCAATGCTAATCATTCAATAGAAGGCAATTTGCCTTGAAAAAATTCTTAGTATTTGATGTGGGTTCTACTCTTACATTTATTTCAAAATACAGATTTATGATCCAATCTTACCAATGAGGACATTATGTTGGGAGTAGGGGGGTGCAACACTCCCTCATGTCTGTTAGCACTATGTCAAGGATATTTGAGCCCCTAGTGTACAACAGGTGTTCCAAAGCATTTGCATTTATGAAGTCCAAGAATCTCAAAGTCTGCATGTTAGTGGCCATGTACATTTCCCAGTTTATGGAGGGGCAGTTACTATTCATTCCAGCACAATACTTGTGGTTGAATTTAAATGATTCTAGTAACTTCAGGTATGCAGGAGTGGTTTTCATGGTTCACGGCTGGGGACCTGTAGCTAGTGATGATATGGTAGGGGATTTTGCCTATGGCGAGCTAGACATGGAGAAACTCAAGTGAATCATGTTGCTTGACCGCTCTAGAGGCAGGACTGTTTATGTAAATGGAAACTCCTCTTCCTTTCAGACCACCTCTGAAAAGGGAAAAAAATGAATGTGTGATAGGCACTGTAGCCTTGCACTGCTGGGGTGCTTTCTGCAGCCTTGTACCATATCTCTGTAACTGCAAAGACATCAGTATTCTCCAGGGAAAAGAGAACTTCCAGGGAGTTGTTTCTTGTCAAGACTCCTATCATTCTTGGAAAATGCACAGAAACTCAACAGTCCTTGACATGTTGGTAGCTGGTGTACAGGATTCAGGCATTAGTCTCCTGTAATAAAGTTACAGGATTTAAGCCTTAAGTTACCCAACCTGACACACACAACACACTGCGCTGGTTACATGAGTTGCACTTTTGCTGTTTCAGTGGGCTTGCTCTCGCTTCAGTCAGTCCTGCTGCTAGATGGTCATCAAATTTCCTACTCTGCCATTCACAGCTATGCAACATTTATGTAGGCTCTCCTAGAGGTTTCTGGGGCTTGCTGTTCTTTTAAAGCCCTCTAGTTTAACAGACCTCTTTTGGATTTTTTTTTTGTTTACAAATGGATTTAATTTATCAACTATTTTACTTCATGGCCCCCCCGGCCAACATGGACCCTAGGAAACTGCCTAGATCACCTAGTACTGGATCTGGCTCTGCAGAAGACTAAGACAATCCATGTCGATATGCTGCCAACTACAGTCTCATACCATTCTACTTCTCTTCAGCCTTATCCATAGCACTTTACAGTAACAGTACTCCTATTCGAACCCACAGACTACCTGTAAAAAAAGACCCTGTACCAGCTTTACTCTGAAGCCAGGAGTACCCCTGTACTGGCCAAGTCTACAAACTGCCCTTCATCTACTAACCAAGCATTCTTAGTCTTTGCATCTAACTTTATGGGAGAGACTGCCATATGAAATTCACAATACCTCTGAACACGCTAAATTTAAAGAATATATTGGGCTACATGGAAGAACTGCTATCTATAACTGTTTCAAACACCCATCTATAACTTCACCTAGTCTATTACTCTACCTTTTACACACAGTTTCTCTTCAATACACCCTCCTTCCTACTTATAATCCTCTCTGAACTATATCCCCCTACCTCAATTTTTCACCTACACTTCTCCCTTACTAATCCACTTTTACCTAAAGACAACATCTATAAATCTACAAGGGGCATCTTTACGCCAAAACTACTGTACTTGTAGTGAAACTGTTGCATGTTTCTCTCTCTCCTGCAAAGTAAACCTAACGTCATTTGTATTCTATTTGACTGGCACAGGTCTTCCATGATCAGTATAGTATCCCAATTAAACACAATAAACAAATGAACATCTTGGTCAGTCTGGGTATTACATTAACCTATTATTCCCAGCAGTTAATATTTGATCTCAAAACACCCAAGGAAGACCTCCAGGCTATCCCTTTAAAACAAACAATGAAAAGAACACAAAAGTTGTCAAAAGCTGTATGCTAGAACCCCTCATCTCCAAATTGTTTCTTCAAAACATTTTTCCTTGTTTAGTACTGGAACAGGTGGATACTGCGGTGGTGGTGCTGCGGTAGCGTTGTCGCCTCACAGTTAAATGTTGCCTATTCAATTCTCAGTTAGGGCGTCTCCTGTGTGGTGACATGCGTGAATGGGCGTTCCTTCATTAGGCCTAGCAAGCCAGCACGTAAAAATCTACTGCCAATCATTAGCGGACCGGAGATCCGCTGTGGTGACCCCTAACCGGGAAAAGCCGAAAGACACAACAAGTACTGGAAGAGGTGATTTTTTCCTTCCAATGTTAATTTTCAGTTCATTTCGTTTTACAATTCTAATAAAATGCTGTTCAAATACAGAAGAGAAAAAAAGAAAAACAGTACCTCCCTTCTGCTCCTTGCAATCAGGTCTGTACCCTCTCAACATGCTGTCTGACAGCAACTACTGAAGCATATCTTGTTTTATTTTTTCTAAACTTTTTTGGTCTCCCCAATGCATAGCTTCCACCTGATCACCTGTCTCTTTCTATTCCCATTACTCTGATCCGTTGTGAGCCCATAACCCCTAGGAGTGGAATCACCTTGGTCACATGCAGAATGGGAAGAAGGCATTTTTGAATGACTAGATTCACTGCATACCTTCTTTTGGTACTTGCGCATTATTGCAACCAGATTTTTTACGAAGCCATAACTGTCACTGTTCTTGCAAAACGAGTCTGTGCAATACTGAAAACAGGTGTTCAAAATCCTAACTACTATAATATTGTTTAGGAAGCAGTAATTGAAGTTACTGGTCTGTGACTTTCAGGTCTATTAGACTTAAAAAAAAAAAAAAAAAAGTAAGTTTGCTTACTTTTGGCTTGATAGTCTAAGTTGAGCAGTGATGGTGCGTGGCTTGTTTGTATCACTGTAAAATCCTATCGGTGAAAAGAGAAGTTCCCCATGCTACATGGTTTTTACCTGTGCTGTCCCTCATAAAACATTTTTCCCTAAAATCACTGAGCATTGCCGTCACTCATGTAAATCACTGAGCATTGCAGTCAGTGAGCAGTGGCATGTGTTGCAGTTTCATACTATGTGAAAAGTGGTTGTGATGCCAGAGCAATGATTTTACCAGTACAGAACAATTTACATTGCTTATATGCATTGTACTTAAATGAAAATATTGATTTGAATGAATTATTTTGATAATTATCTACTTCAAACTTCTTGTTAATATTTGTGCTGTGTTTATGTATACACTCGTTTCGCAAGAACAGTGAAAGTTATGGCTCTGTAAAAAATAAACTGCCAACACACATCTTTGATACGGATTTGGTAGATTATTGCCTGTGCTACAGACATAAGGGCCTAGCTATTGCACACAAGCTATTACAAGAACGTGCTGGCAACAACATTGTGACAAATGCCCTGAAGTACAGGCAAATAAAGAATAAATTCCCCAAGGCAAAAGGACAAACTCAGCAATTAGTCTACACAAACATCAACTGTTTACATATGTGAAAGCGATTCCTCAAAACATATTTAAACAGTTTACATTAACTAATGCTTTCTGCAGACTTCTACTGCCAGTAAACCACTGTAATTCCTTAAAGACCGAAAAAAACCCACAATGAAAGTAGGTTGTAATCAACTAAAACATACATTCAGTTTTCAGTCAACATGCCAGTTAAATGCACGTGGAAGAAACGTATGTTCAATCACATATCGATTTCTGCACTCAATAACAAAAGGTAATGCTGAGGCTAACAATTCATTCATTCATGCTCAGATTTTCACTTCAGTCTCTTCACCCGGGTCACAGATGAAAGGAAAGGGGTTGAAAGGGAGTCGCAGCTTATTTCTGCACTCAGTGAGTGCAGGGCAGAAGTTCCATTCTAAGTATGGTCAGCTGGATTTCCCATTTAAACAAATCAAAAATGACAGACTTGAGATTTCATGATATCACAATAGTGTGACATATATGCAAACAATAAGCCATAAACTTAGTAGGATACAAGGTAGGGAGTACACATCAACTCATGCAAATGAACTCTCAGAGATAAAAGCAGATGCACTGCATTTGAATTTACCATTTGATTAAAATAGCAGTTGGGAGATAACAACATAGCCCAAGTTAATGTTACATTCTGTGGATTAAACCTGCATCTGTTTACTATCCAGAATGAAACACATTTAACATTCTCTGCTAATAGAGGAGCACATTCTCTGCTAATAGAGGAGCAGCACTGCTCATGGACTCAGGAAAAAAATACATTCACTCCACATGAGCAATAACTCTACGCCTGTCAATGCACCAAAGTATGCACCAAAGTATGCAATGTGCTTGCTCCCAGCTACCTTTAAAAGGCTGTTACATTCTTAAATCTATGGTCTCTAATTCTCTGCACTGACTTCCTGTCACAAGTGTGAAGGCTGAAAATGCAGGTGTAACATGTTAAAAATACAGCAAATTAAGAAAACAGCAAATTCTAAAACTTGCTGACACAACTTTTTTGCTGCATCTCCATATCACTGTACTTTGGAGATGGGGAAAGAATACCAGTTACTACAACGCCTTGGACTTTCAAACTTTTGAAATGTACCACTTTGTGGACAAACACATCTGTACTGTAAGGAGAAGAAATATACTCTACAGGAAATTACCCATACAACATGTGATGACCCACCACTGGGACCAGTAATCAGGAAGCCTCAGTCCTCAAAACTGGCACCAGTGGGGGAACATACATTGGGAGGATGACAGACAGGCAGGCATGCAGAGAGCTGCATCTGCAAATACTGTATCAAGTGCAATTTCCCTTAAGAGCACACAGAGACCAGTCTGTCCATGGCTGGCTTCTCCAGATCCACAATACGACTCCCCAATGGCACAGCTATGGAGTTGAGATCTCAGCTGAGTGACCAAGTCAAGCCCTACCAGCACCCTCTCTGTCCAACCAGTGCTTTGTGTCCCTGCCAGAGTAGCTGGCACCCACAGACAGAGAGGCTGGCACATGTTTACTAGCTATACTCCCTTCTGCCCAGACTATAAAGGTAATTACCACTGCCACCAGCCAACTCCTCCCTTCTGCCCAGATTATAAAGGTAATTACCACTGCCACCAGCCAACTCCTCCCTTCTGCCCAGATTATAAAGGTAATTACCACTGCCACCAGCCAACTCCTCATCAGCTACTTTAAGACCCTTAATAAAGGGTGTCCAATTTTACCATGCAATATTAATATTCATACAAATGGTAGTTTGACCAAGATCAAGGCAGTTAGGAGTGCCCCACACAGCTTCACCAAACAAATATGCAAGTACTTCCAAAACTTAAACATTTCTACACAGATCAGCCACAATGGAAAGGTTTAAATATATTTAATAAGACAAGAAAATGCTCAATATATATGCACAGTGACAATTCAAAATCACAAAAAAATATTAAAAAAAAACAAACAAACACCGAAAGACAATCTCAAAGAAATACATCTAAAAAAAGCTTCAGTCTATTCCTGACTGTATCTGAGAGAGTTAATATACCCTAGAAACGTACTTCATTAGAGCAAGGCAGATGTTGTGGTGAATTGTTCTTATCAGGTCCAAGACAGAATACAGAATGCTCCAAGAGACTTCTTAAATGAATATCTCAAATTTTACTGCTGGGATAGCTTGCAGAATTGCATCTTTTTTTGTCATCTGACTCTAGTTCCCAAATGAAACCCCCACTGCTGGGAGCTGGCAGTATTTAGCATCTACCTGTGAAAGTACATAGACCTCAGATCTTTGGCAGACGCTGGAAGTCATAAAAAACAATTACATTCCTCCACATTTCAAGAAAAGTAATTATTACACCCTAAAGACAATACAGAAAGCTCCCTAGTACAGACAATGCGTCTCTTGCTGCATTGAAAACTGAAAGATACAAGGCCAGATTCAGGAAGCCTCCGTGTAAGAGTTATAACTCTTACACGGAGGCTGCACTTAAACGGTGTGATGTCAGCATGTCATGCATATGCATGAGGTGCATGAGGCATGCTGAATCACACCATAACTCTTACACGGCCCGTGTAAGACAGTAGGGGGCGTGTCCGTAGGCTAAGCCCTGCAAGCGGACACGCCCCCGGAAGTCTAGAATGGCTGAAAGTAAACAGCCACGAGAGGCCATGGAAATGTGAATAAACACACTACACAACACATGCCCCCACAGACCAGCAATGTAAAAAGTGAACAGATGTTATAAAATGAAAATAAAAACTGTTTTATTTTTTTTAAACCCCGTAAATGTTTGCTACTGTGCGGGTGTGCTACTAGCGCAACTGCAGTTAGCAATCAGTGGAAAAGGATATAAGAACTAAATATGCAAAGTAAGCCAAGAAGTAATAGCATAGCGGTAGAGTTGTCGGCTTAAGAGCAGGCAGGCAAGGTTCGAGCCCACACAACAATCTTTTTTTTTTTTTGTAAATAAGCACTAAAAAGGCCCCTGACAGTATTGTACAAATGTAAATGTATTTCCTTTTGTAAAATGGAATGAAATGGAGCATATATTTCAAGTAATACAATAATAAAATTATTTAGAAATGTAGTGATAGCTAAGCTGCTGTGAGACAGAGTGCCCGTAGTTGAGTAGTGTTTCAAAGGCTGCATATTGCTTGCCCGTAGCTAAGCACCGGTTTAACAGGCTCAAACTGTGTGCAACTAGCTGTGCTTAGCTGAACATGTGTGTTACTAGCCAATTAAGGTTTAACCCAGCGCACACCGTTTGCACTGAGGTGCGTGCCGCGCCCACAAGCTAACCGGTGCACACAGAAGCTCCGCGCAAACGAGCGCAGAGACCTGGTTTTAAGTGCTTAAAAGTGCTTTTGGCATGTTTGATTGACAGGTCCTCAACTCATTTCTAGACAGTCATGAAAATTAAAAATCAGTGGTCAGATTCGAACCCAGGATACCATGCACTAGAGTCAAGGTACTAAACCACTAAGCCATGACAGCATTACTTAGAAATGCAGAAATAATATATATATAGGATATAATCCAAAATGGAGCATGAGAAAGCAGTTTCTGTGAAGTAGATACAACTCCAAAACGGCCAATCAGAGCAATGTGCGGGAAAATCGGCATATACAAGCACCATAGGTGGGAATACACAGCATAAACGATTGTAGAATACACCTGCAGGCAGAATGAGTGGAGTAGGTGAGGGACGTTGCTTTCGAGCACAGCGGTGGGGCGTTGAGGAGTCCAGATACATGGTCTGGCTCCTAGTTCACCATCATGAGGCCCAACTCATGCAGGGCCAGGTCTCATGGGGAGCGTACAGGGCGGAGGCATGGGACCAGTTGGCTCATGATCTCACTAGTGCTACTGGGATTCCACGTACTGGTGAGCAGGTCCGTCACCACCATGCGGACCTGAAGCGACGTAAACAAGACCAGTTGACCCAATGGATCCAGGAGGCCCGGGATATGCCCAATGCCCCACTACTGAGTAAGTTACATTTTACTTACGTATGTAAGGAATTCAACTAGCTGATACCATGGAGAGGTACTCCAATATTACTCGTTTTGTATTACAGCTGCATGTGTCCGCTCTATGAATCGACAGGCATATGACCACAGGCTGGCGCGGCTGCGCCACCATGCAGGTTAGTAACCCCACCTAGTACTTGTAAATAAATATTATAGTGTAGCATGTAGCAGAACACTGCAGTGTATTGATTAAAGTAATATAATGTGCAAGCAACAAGTGAAAGTCTGCAGGTATGGCTGCAACAAGTTCATCAGTATGCAAGTGTAACTGGAAATATAATTGATAGAAATAAATAGTGCTGTAATACAGATGTCCCACCATTAATTAAATGTAGTATAACCTGCAGTAGTCTCAAGAGTACAGCTTCAGAATCTGAGGTAATCACATGTGAGATATATCCCCTGTTGAAATGCTGAATCATGACAGAAGTGAGGCTGCTGGAAAGTGTTGGAATCACCACAGGTCTAATATGTGAACAAAGCCTAGAAATACCAACCTGAACTGTGAAATTGCAGGATGTGTGAGAGTGACAGAAAGGGTCATGTATCAATGAATAAAGTAGTAATAACTCCTGAATATATAGGCTTCAGTGTGGTTCTACAGAACTAAATGCATGTGGGAATTAAAACTTAACATCCCAAACTGATTTCAGTGTGTGTGTGAATCTTAAATATTCAGGTCAAAATCTGTATATGGTGATGACAGTCAACAATTTGCAGATAGAATGAATGATTGTCTGACATACTAAACATCCATAGTTGTCCCCTGCTCCGTCATCAAAGTGCAGCAGGATGATGTATCTGATCAAATTCAAAATAACTAGGATAGTGATGTATCTGTAACAGGTCTAGCATGACAGTCAATTAAAAATCATTTTGAAACTATCACCCACAAGTTAATTGTGTTTCTATTACAAATGTATATCAATGTATAATTTATGAATGTGTCATCATTTTCTTTCTCCACCCCACCCTATAATTGCAAATTAAAACACTCACTAAATATTGGTATGTGAACATTTCATTAACCATGGACATTTGTCCCGTTTCAAAAATATATGCATGTCTGTTGTTGCATGTGCCCTGTTCATACCTGCAAACCTCATGGCCTGTTGCCATTAATCAACCCTGCATGTTGTTTGATTGTGTATTTCCGTTCAAATAATGCATGTGATATTGATATGCCCGTTGTTCAATGGTGTTAATATCTGGGTGTTTGTTTAATGGGAATACCAATGCATGCTGTTACAACTAATTTGAATGGAATAATATGCCACTAACCCAAACTAACATAACATACTCACAAACCTAGAATGCTTGGGAAGGCAGGTCCCAGCGGACCCACCTCTCCCACCTCAGCTGGCGACTGCACCTGGCACTAGTGCCCAGGCTGGACCCTCCTCCGGTGGCCCTGTGCCACCTTCGGGTCGAAGCGCTGCAGGGGATGGGGCCCATCCCCCCTTTGCAAGCGTGGCCGGAGGAGCTTGTCCACTCACCCTCCAAGGTGTCCGGTCTGTGGTGCGAAGGGAGATCCAAGACTCTGTTCTTGAGCCCCTACGCCAGCTTGAGGCCCGGGTGGCACAGCTTACGGGCATGCCCGTTGTCCCGCCTGCACAGCCCCGTCCTGGGCTGTGAAGGAACAGTGGCAACTGCCTATGGGTGGGGATATTAGTTCCACTGCTGCCATCTGTGGGCTCATGTGCCCTGGATATCCCAACCTCCGTCCCCGTCAATTGTGTAACCCCCCCCCACGTGTCATACACCGCCCCTGTATGCGTCTTGTCCGTCTTGCCTGTTAACCTACCCAACCTACCTCTCCAGCTATACAGACTACCTCACCTGACATACCACTCTCACCGGATTTAAAAAAAAAAGGGCACTCTGTACCCACAAAAACATTACGCCCCATACATAGCTGTCCATGTTGCACACATGTCCGCTGGACATCGAAACTGTTAATTACAATTGGCTGTACAACAGGTATTAATGTTGTCCGGACACCTCTCTCAGGGGTGGAAGGTTCCAAATGTCACAACAAATTGCATACAAATGCACAGCTGTTGCTGAGAAAGACATGGGCAGCTATGGGCCTCACCTACATACTTCCTGCAAATTCCAAGCTTGTTTCCCTACTGTTTTACCCTCTTTGTTCTTTGTGACCCCTTTTTCACCACTTTCCTGTCACCCCTTTTTCTTTTCTTTCAAAGAAAATACCGCGGGTGTGCGCTTGTGTGCGCAAAGCTCACCGCCAGTGCGCATGCGTGAGCTCCGCAAACGAGCGCAGACCTGGTTTTAAGTGCTTAAAAGTGCCTTTGGCACTTTTGATTGACAGGTCCTGTACTCATTCCAAAAGAAAAATAAATTCCCACTGTCAGTCTCGAACCCAGGACCTCTGTAACACTAGTCTGTATGACCTACCACTAAGCCATGACTCTCATTCAAGAATATAGTGCTAAAATAAATATAACATGTAATAGTAGGAATCAATGTAAAGGCAATATAGGATGTGTACTACCCAAAGCATGTCAGGTAGATTTTTAATGCCCAAATTACTGGATTCCCATACTAGTTTAGTGTTAACAGAAACAGCCCTGCTAATTGTTAGCTTGCACATAATAATGTAAGGTAATGTACATATATGAAGGTATGTATATGTACACACACATATATATATATATATATATATATATATATATATATATATATATATATATATATATATATATATTAATACATATGAAATATAGTGGTAGGTGTCAGTATCCATACACACTCACTACAGGAAACAGTGAAGATAAATGCAGCAACCAGAATCTGCAACACAGCCCGACTCCTGTGAGACCTACTAACCCCTTTAACTGCTTAAAGGTGCCTCCAGCACTTTGACTGATATGCCCTGTACTCAATTTGAAAGCAAAATAAAAGCATGCTAGTAGGCCCTACCACAAGACCATTGTAACACTAGTCTGTATGACCTACCAGTAAGCCATGACTCTCATACAGGAATATAGTGCTAAAATAAGTAGAACATGTAATAGTAGGAATGGAAGATAAAGGCAATATAGGGTGTGTACTACCCAAAGTAGGTCAGGCAGACGTTTACTGTCCCAATTACTGGATTCCCATACTAGTTTAGTGTTAACAGAAACAGCCCTGCTAATTGTTAGCTTGTACCCAATAATGTCAGCTAATGTACACACACACATATATATATATATATATATATATATATATATATATATATATATATATATAAAATCAATACATATGAAATATAGTTGTAGGTGTCAGTATGCATACACACTCACTACAGGGAAGAGGTGAGAGAAATGCAGCAACCTGAATTTACAACACAGCATGAGACGTACTAACCTTCACACTCACAGAACACTGTCGACAGCATACCAGCATGGTCCACGCCCTTACAATCTGAAAGGGCAACGCCTATCTCACATACCCTTTTATAGCACTGTCCTGAAATCACAGTGAGACATGCAATCAGTACACAACTGGCTGCATGCAATTAGCAAATGCTGCCTTACAATTGGTTCAGAGGCCATCACATGGACCTATGCAGATACCTACAAAAGCATCCAGTACTCACACTCCACACATGCAATACATTCATTGCACAAAACCGACAGAGAAAGAGAGAGAGAGAGAGAGAGAGAGAGAGAGAGAGAGAGAGAGAGAGAGAGAAAACAAAAGGAATAAAGACAGCCAGCAACAAATCCAGCAGCAGCAGCAGCAAACAGCAAGTAGCACCACTGACACAGCGACAGCTGACAAACACAGGTAATGCAAAGTAGCAGCTTAATACTGTGTTTACTGTGAAACCTCCAAATGTATCATAGTTCACTATCTATAGGTATGTCCATGAGATAGGTTGTGTGTACATAGTCCTGATATATATATATATATACATATGTAATATTGCTGTACATGTCGTCCATACTTAAAACTTCCATAGCTTAGAACACAAGGCCAGTTATGCATATGATGCAGTAGTTCCCAGGGTCAGTAGAGGTTCCTCCTCATTGGTGTGGGACCACTGTGTATGTATGGCACTGTTCAGGTACATATCCTGTAGTATGGCCAGGGTTTAATATCAGTCTGTAATGTGATGCTATGTCCTCTAGGGGTGAACGTATCACACATCCAGGGATACCATTTTGTAACAGTGATGCTGTGTGTTCTGCAATGTTGAGGGTGGCCCTCACCTGGACATGTGAGATGATAGGGAGGTTACAGTCATCTGTGATAACTAATTCCACTTGTGTAGGAGAATGGGGGGGGGGATACCTGCACCTAAACTGTCTGCAACAATGTTGCCAATATCTGTGCATCTGGTGAATGTGAAGCATCTTACCACTGCTGACCACAGATGCCTTGCCTTCATGTGAATCTGCCCTTTGCTGCAGTAGCCATGTGCCTGTATCTGTAGTCCACTGGACAGGATAAATAAGTGGTGTGCATAAGGTCTGGGTTAGATGTGTGTGCACATTACATGCACTATGTGGGATGTCTGTGGTAAGCTTTTGCAAAGGGGCCAGCAGTGTGTTTTGTGGCTTCCACTGGCCCAGTGGGCTGCATGGATAGCATCACAGTCCTAACTAGTGAATAACTGTGTAATTACATACATACATAGCAAGGTAGTGTACTGTGCTTGTTGTGTTGTTGGGATATGTATATCCAGGCTGAGTAATGTGTATCCACATCACAGGGTTGGATGGCAACACACATACAGTATGTAGGGATGAACACCCAGAGTGTTTCAGACGTGTTGCCTGTGTAGAAATATCTGGCCATTACCTGCGCATCCCCCACAACACACACACATGCAACATATGGCAGAAGTACTATAGCAGTACACATAGGTTCATACTAGGCTATTTGGCCAAGGGCATTGATAAGCCTAGTAGAATGTGTTTGTCTTTTGCCACCCAATTAACATTTATGTTGCTATGCCCTTTTCCGAGGTTAGTATACTGTGCCTCTGTCTAACAGTGACATAGAAGTGATACCCGGGGTACAACTATGATCTCCATCCACTCATCCAGATTCCTATGGAAGAGAGTCAATGAGGGACTCTGCCGAACCTGTACTGCGAGTTCATTACAGAGTGAAGGGAGCCTCTGGGTTAGGAATATGTCCCTCCAGCATGTCCTATTTATGTCAGTGCTAAGGTTCAGGTCTCCTGAGTGTGTGGCTGTATGGGAGTTTGATTTCCTGAGGTGCAGTATGTCCATTACTTCTGGGTTGGACATGGCTGTATATGGCAGGCACAGACTGCCTCTGAACAGGCAGTATGCCACTGAGTCCAGCTGGATTTTCTTTAACTGGGCAGCATATGGCATCTGTTTGAGCCCTTTGATCCTCTTGATGAGGTACTGTTGGGGTTTTTCCAGTTGCTGTAGTTGTCTGGTTAGGTACATCCTATAAGGGGCATTGTACTCAATTATAGGCCCGATGATGGATGAGTAAAGAGGCACAATGACCTCTCCTGCTGTACATGTGAATCCCTTCATGATTAGCTGGGCTATACAACATGTCTTTCAATCCACTTTGGCCACGTGGTTGACAAATGACAGATTGCTATCAAGTGTGTTCCCCAGGTCCCCAATTACTTCTTCTGTACTTAATGGCTTAACACCTATGTGGTACTTTGCCACCAATGTGGAGGTGTGGGAATCTTTGATGAATATTGATACTCCCCCTCCTTTTGTTGTTTGGTCCAATTGTTGGGGCAGACAAGAATGGTAACAGGTATAACTTGGTAGTGCTGGTGTGCTCCTGGGAAACCTGAAACAGGTTTCTGTTACTGCACAGATATCGATGTCCATAATGCTAAGTAGAGTTTTGAGTGCGTGTATCTTGAGGTCTAGACTTCTGGTGTTGAGTAGCATTACTCTTAGTTCCTCATCCTTTGTGATACGTATGGATGTGGGTTTGCCTTATGAGCCTTGCTTAATAAAGGCACTATGGGTGTAGCAAGAGCCTTTGCCAAAATCCAGGTGCAAGCTGTCCCTAGCAAAGCATCGTGGCTTGTACAGCATATCATCCCAAGCTGACAGGCATTGGCTCACCTGTGAATGACACCAGTACTTCAGTCAATTGTTGAAAGTGATCATCTTGCCTTGATATTGTGGCATCATTCTTGGTGAGGGTAAGATGCTACTCAAGGTCAGGGTTATACTGTCTTGGGCTACATGCTCAGAGAGCTCCTTTCTGTCTCATGTCATGTAGTCCAGGGAGGTATGTGTCAGGTCATTCACACCAGCATGGACAATGAGTGAGTCATACTTGTACTTGCCTTGGAGTTACTTCAGTGTTTGTGTTATGTGGCGGGTCGTAGTGCCCGACAGGCTGCACACTGTGACCCTCTCCTCGTTAAGCCTGGTGAACGCGACGTCAGTGTGCCTGATGATAGAGGCACCTATTACAAGTGTATGAGGTGTGTTGTTTACTGTTAAGGGCTGAGAGTGTTCAGCACATTGGCTTTGTGAGATTTGTGAGATATGTGTTGCACGTGTTTGTTTTTGTGGTAGTGGTTGCTTGGGTGTCTGCTTTGGTCTCTGCTGCTTAGGCAGATCTTTATTCTGAGCCTCCGAGTATGTTTTTGTGTGATTATGTGTTTGTTTTGTTGTCGTGGTAGGTCTATGTGAGACTGGAATTGTAGTGAGTGTGGTTTCCTTCTCCACCTGACTGGTTATGGCAGTATTGAGTAGAGAGCCTAGCCTCCAGTTTGGTATATGGTTGCATCACTCACATGTGTTTGAATTTGTTGTTAGGAGGAGGGGGTTGTCTGTGTACATGCGGCTGTTATAACATTGCCTCTGGATTACCACACTCACCAGCTGGATTGGAGAGGAGATTGACAACTGACCTTTGGACATGCTAGAATACTATTGTGAATTCCGTAATAATTGAAAACAAGGTCCAGTGGGGAGTGAGGGTGTACTGATATTACTTACTACTGCTGACTGATATAATAGCTTCAGTGAGCAAGTGCCAGGTAACTTAAGTGCAATGTGTTACAATTAAGTAAATGCAAAAACGACAAGCAGTCACTTGCTGTCAAGTGTAACAAGGAAATACGTACAGTAAGCAATGCAGATATCAGTAGTGATTCACAGAAGTGCTGAGAAGCTGTGTATTGTGTGGAAGTAGCGTACCAGTGAAATAAGCTAACAAATAACAAGCATATAAACAAAGCTAGATTCAGGAGGCTTGGATGTAGTGTATGCTACAGCAAACAAGGTGTACCAATGTCAGTAAGATACAGTTCAA
>NC_056743.1:1320441819-1320521819 GCF_019279795.1 Protopterus annectens
GGAGGCCTAAGATAAGGTTTATGGATGAGGTGAGAGAGAACATGCAGGTGGTTGGTGTAACAGAACAAGATGCACAGGACAGGAAGAAATGGAAACAGATGATTGCTGTGGTGACCCCTAACGGGAACAGCTGAAAGAAAAAGAAGAGGGGGGGGGGCAGCTGCATCTATGCAGCAATTTGTATGTGCAGAAACATATCAAAATGGAAGGGGATTCTGAATTTAGTCAGGTCACTACTCAGTATTAGTAAATCAGCTTTTGCATAATCTCTGAATATTGCGTGTTGGAAAATGCCTCAGGCTTCAGTCTTAGTTGTGGTCTGATTTGACCAGAAAGTTACAACTAGTGGGAGCAAAGCTGCTCTGTACTGGCAAGGACTTAATCTAGGATTTTAATCACCCATGGATGGGGTGGATACTTACTAGTCATGCAGCCTGTAATGATGAAGCTCCAGAAATCCTGGAGCATACGTTTAAAGATGTACAAGTCTCCTAGTTTATGAAGGAGTAACTGAAGTCTGCTAGGAAAAGTGTTTGGTATCTGACTTAATACACAGATGCTCTGTAATAGGTAGGAATTATGGGCCAAGCGGGACAGAGGGGATCCTATAGTTAGCTATTATATGATAACAGAGAGGTTTAATACCCCAAGTTGTACATGGAGTTCCATGTCATTACCTTGACTAATAAGCCTGGAGATTAAGTGTTTAACACTATGGAGACACCACTTCCTTTAGTGCCTTTGTTTAATGTGATGAGCAGAATGGGTGATAGGCACCGAAACCTTGCACTAATGGAGTGCTCTCAATGGTCTCAAGCCAGGCCTCTGTAATAACACAAAATCAATGTTTTCCAGTCCAAGGAGGACTTTTAGGGAGTGGATTTTGTGGTTAAGGCTCCCGGTGTTGAACAGCAATACCTTAATGCTACCTGAATTCCGTTTACTTATGCAGGAAGCTTTAGAACACTAACACTGCTTAAAATGCACTATGGGGGTAGACAAGGGTTTAGCCAACATATAAAAGCATTGGGGGGGGGAGGGTTACAGGCCATCCTTGGTGAAGCAGTCAGGACTGTCTACCATCTCCTGCCAGGCCGACATATATTGTGCTCTGTTTTGAAGGACACCAAAAGGTAAGGCAACTGTTAAAAATCAAAATCCTTTGTTTGCAATGCAGCATCATTCTTGGTGACAGTAGAATGTTGCTTAAGGCAAGATTCATGCCAGCCACAGAAAAGTATTCTGAGACTTCTACCATGTCTGTCTTCATTATAGTCCAGGGAAGTACATAAAGTTATTTACACCCACATGTACTACAACTATGTCATATGTGTACCTACGGTATAAGAACTTGAATGCTTGTGTGGTGTAGCAAATCCTGGTGCCAGACAGGCAAGTGCATGGTATGTCTCACTACGGAGTCACCCATGAATAAGATACTGGACTGCATGGAGATTTACTTGAGGAGAAGAGTTAGTGTGACTTAAGATATAGCATTCATGGCAGTTGCTGTCTTCGATGAGCGTTATTTGAGGTTTCTGAGGATACTTGTTTCTTGCATTACATTTAGAAGCCTTTGTGGTTTAGGTGGGTGGTTATTTTTAACATCCTCAGTATATGTACACCTGTGTGTTTGGTCTGAACGGTGCACGTTTCTTTACTCAAGTTGTATAGTACTGACAACCGGCTTACTATTAGTTGTGGCTTTATGAGAGTGCTTTGCCTCCAATAATATAACAACTACATTCCCTCATACACATTGTCTGTTGGTTTTAAAATTAGTAGGTGGCCATTGGTAAACATGAAACAATTGCTAAATTACCTCAGAATACTCATTTCTACCAGACTGGCTAGAGAAAGATGGAAAATACAAATCCATTGTTTCAGATGCTTACAAATGCAGGCTGAAGGGGACATTGTGTCTATGTGTACGGAGTTGATTGGCATCTAAACTACACAAACCACTGCCCACAGTTTCATCCTTAAACCCGACAACTGCCCTGCTCTCACTGACCTAGTTCAACCCAATACAAACACCAGGTCCCTTAGATCATCTGACAAATTAAAGGTAACCAAATTTCATAGCTACTATGCAGACTCCCTTTACTCTAATAAAAAATCCAAAACCTGGAACTCATGTCTCCAACACATCCTAAATAACCCAGACAGTCACAAATTCAAACTACTCCTACAAGAACAAAAGAACACCTCACCAATCACTGGCTATGTTCCTGTACAATTCCAGGCTAATTATACCTACCTGATCTTCTCTTACTCTGACTACATCAACTTTGTATGCATACCAACTAATACTCTCCTATGAGACAGCAAACGTCTGTTTTCTTCTTCCCTAACAACCAAGAAAAAAAAAGTGTTTATTATGGTTATGATTTGTATACTCACTTAAATTTTGTGAACTAGCTTCCTTGTAACTTTTTAATCAAATATTTCTGTACTTGTACCATGTATGTAATAATCTGCTGTGTTTTTCTGCCGTTACTTCTGTTAATTACTTGGAGCTCTTCTCCCAAGGTCTCCACTGAAAATCGGGCTCCTGGCCCACTCAGACACTACCCAGTAAACAAATGTAAATATTTATCCAAGTCTATACATGAAGCTTAACAAGCAACATTGTGAGAATTAGAGTCTTCACATAACTACTGAGCATTTAAAGTACAATACAAGTTGGGGGAGTGGTCGTACTGGGAAACTTAAAGCTCCAAATGCCTGCTCCTACACAGTGCAGTCAGCTGCGCCACTGAGTAATGGGTAGTGTCTTACTAAAATTGCCTTATTTATAAAGCAGAAAGCAACAACAAGCTCAGTACACCACACCAGCCAATAACAAAACACAAATATAGCCTTTGTAACAACTAACACCCACAACTAGCCTAGAAACCTTCTGCCACTGAAGGCATTAGTACACTTGTTAGAGCAAAAACTCCCTAACTTGGCATGAAAATAGCTCAGGCAGGTATGCTCAATATTAAGCAATTATATCAAAGGTCACTTGGCCTGGTGACTATCTTAAGGAGAGAGGCTGTGCAAAATGATACTTCTTGAAAACAGCCAATAAACAAGAGGAGAGAGGGGAATTATGGTCACATTTTTGTACAGGGCAGATGGCAACAGATAACACTGGGTTCAAGAACACAACTAGAGGTGAGTGGGAGGGAAAACTATTAAGACTCTTCGTTATACAGCTGACAGGCCTGTAACTGCCTTAATGTAAACTCAAGCACTGAACTAGCAGGACACATTCACACACAAGAACGAACCTAGGGTTTAATACGAACAGTCCATTTAAATGGAAATACAAAAGTGCAGCTATTTACAGTTACTAATTTATTCTCCTAAAAGACCGTAGCTAAAGCAGGTACACTGTTAAAATGAATATTTTTCATTTTTGATGCGTTTTATGTTCGCTATCTTTGTTCCTAATGTAATGGAACTATCCACTATATAGATGTTCTTTCTTTCTACAGACGGAAGCAATTCCACTATTTTCTTCTTGGCAGGACACTAGTTACAATCCCTTTTCTATACATCAGAGATACCCTCCAGACTGCTTTCACTCTTCACAACACAGGTCCCTGCTTTCACTCTTCACAACACAGCTCCCTGGACACTCTAAGAACCCTTTCTAGACCCAGAGGGAGAGCTCTCTACAAAGGGAGTAGTCAGGATATACTCCTAGAGGCAGGTGTTCTTTATTGAATTATCATGGGGAGTTGCACCTCTCTGGTTTGTTTGAATCTTAAAAGCTACAGATTCTAACAAAGGCAAACCCACAATATGCAATGTGACTTATAGGCTTGGCAGCCTGCCTCTCCCTCTAGTATATATTAGGGTCAATATTATACAGTCGAACAAGCAAAATGTCGTCTTACCTAAAATCGACCTGCATTTCTTGAATCTACACAACAGTGAATGGCCAAAACATTGATTTCTTTCCAAGGGAAAGAAAATCGGCAGCCCAGCCACGCACACCACATTAAAACAAGCACTATGAAAGTGGGGGGCTTTGCCCCTCCCACCCTTACTAACTCCGAGATCACACTACAGTTGGTAAAAGGGCAGATTTAAAAGAACTATTACTTGTACAGTATTTAATGTGGAAGCAAAAGGGTTTTAATTAACATGTGCTCTTCTACATCTGGCAGAAATAATAAAGATGGGAAGCTGTGGCTGACAGAAATTAATGCAACCTATAGATCCACTTGGCATCTGAAGGCTGCGTTAATTTTTCTGTACTAAAAGTCCTGTCATTATACTCTGTGGTGATGGGATACTGAAAAGTTTTAGCTAAATAAATGCGAGAGAAACATTTCACTTTACTGTAGATGTTGCTTGCAAAGCATCACTTACAGTGTAACGAGGATGCAAAACAAGTAAAAATGGAATACTATTCAAAGCCAACCGGGTAAATTTTACCTTACCCCAGAAGTGGTTATTATGTTAATATCATGACATTATTTAAGAAAGAAACTGTGTTACTTTCTTAAATAATGGCATAGTAGAATGCCTGTTTACTGCCCTTCCGCAGATGTAGAAAGAGATCTCCAAGAAGCAGGTTCGCTAGTTAATGCAATGTTTAATATATGGTTATAGCGTTTTAAAAAGCAAAACGACATCTCCGCCGTTTATTTTAATCAACTCGCCATGTGTTAAACTCATTTAACATAGCGAATCATATGTTAAACCCATTTAACATAGGAAAAGTCCGCGATCGACCTTTTTCCATTAGTATAACTCCAATCAGCATGGTATAATATTCAGTAGTTCACAATGCATTCAAATCATTTGGTTTACAGTTTAACATGGAAGCAGCATATAACATAGTTCTGATTCACAAATGACATTCTGTGATACCAAAACCAAAAGGTTATAGAATAAATAAACAGGAATTTTACATGCTTGCATATGTAATGTTTGTACACAGTCTAATGCTTTTGACTGAAAAATTCTTATATACACAGCAAAATTAATGTGCTGGTCTGGGTGCAGCACAAGTTTCCCTGGATACAGTAACAAGACAGTCATGTTCTGACAATTACACTCTAGCAGTGCAGTACACCAAGTGCTTTGTGTCCAACTTAGGGCATTCATTCCCTACGGATTTAATGACCATTTACAACTCTCCGACACGTTTTACAGGTTGCTTTAGATGCTACAGATGGGGCAGAGAAGAAAAAAATTACAAAGCGGAGCCAAAACATTTTGCTTTGTACTTTAATCATTTGAAAGCAATATCAGCATTTTAAATGTATGCAGAATTAATAAAGATAAGAAACTGGGTAAGCAGAGTACAGCATACAGATGTTAAATGGTGAGGAAAAAATGAATACAGACGGAAATGGGAAACTAATTTTATTAACTGGAACAGAAGCATTTTGATTTACACCTTATGATTGCTAGGAAACAACAAATAGCACAGTACTGCTAACTAGAACAGTACACACTCGCACGTCAAACAGTACAGTACACAGCATAATTAATGCAGTTTACATACGTTACTCTGTGTGCAGTACAATTAATGAAGACTGCTGCGTTGTAAGAGAAAATGAATACAGTCCACAGGTACTGTTCTGTGTTAAGACAGAATACAAATAAGGATGGAAAACTGATTTTACAAACTAGTGCAGGAACACAGCTTTGCCCTTTGTGATCTTGGAAAAGCAACATGCAGCAATTTAAAAAAGATCATGGGACATGCAGCATTTTAAAAAGTACATGAGAAATCAACATCTGCCAACCTACCACAGAATTTAAGTAAAAAACTAAAAATGTTTTAGTGGGGAAGAATATGTCTGCAAATTTGGCTTCAGTTCATGCTGTGAGATACCTCCTCAATAACATCAATGATTAAATGTTCATATCAATAGCGCATTATTTTGATGATTGGTTTGTTTTGGCATTTGCTGATCTGCATGCTGGTTCGCTATTTCCTTTAAATGTTATCAACCCAATAAACTCATCTTTGCAAATGAAATAACAGGTTACATTTCTGCAGGTGTGCTGGCCAGTGTAAAACAGCAAGCACTGACAAACATGTACTACCGGAGGAACTGACAGTGTTAAAACTAAGAACCTGCTAGTGGTTTAAGAAAAACGGCTTTTCCTGTTAGCAAAAGGTACTAGAAAGGTAAAAAAATATCATAATGTATGTACATTTACACACACACATTTTATTATATATATATATATATATATATATATATATATATATATATATATATATATATATATATATATATATACACACACACACACACACACACACACACACACACACACACACTACAAATAATATGAGCAGCATGTTCATAGGATAGAGAGCTGTGTACAAGAGATTCCCTCACAATCTGACAGATTTGGAACGCTTTTGCATGGAAGAGTGGGCAAACATTGCCATGTCAGGATGTGCCATGCTGATAGACTCCTACCCATGCAACCAGCTTATTGCACTTTTTTTTTTATATTTTTCCCCCAACAGGTTTGTTTTTTCAATTGAATTGTACAGGTTATGGGTCACATTGGGGGTGGGAATAGTTTTGATTTGTTGTGGTCTCATTTTTTTGTATCACAAAAACCTGGCATTTTGGCAGGGGTGTGTACACTTTATATCCACTGTATGTTCTGACCAATTGTGAAAGTTTGAGAAGTGTTTCATCAGCAGTTTTTTTTTTTGTGCAGAAAAAAAATCTGCTTTAAATGCCTTAATTTCTTATTTTACTCTAAGACATCCCCTCAGTTTAAAGTGTGTACAAGTCTGGTACTGCTACCAGGACTAAGGCCAGTGGTACTGTTTTGGGGGGTGGTTTGCCCAGCTGCTTTCTCAGAATCTCCCGGATGTGAACATTTTAGATTTTAAATTCTTCCTTGGATTTTAAAGTCTTCCTGGGAAAGGGGTTGTTTTTGGTCCTGCTGACAAGGGATTCTAATACGCTTATCCAATTTTTGCAATAAACAAAATGGACAATCTCAGCAAAATTCTCTTGAACTTGTGTTTAAGAAATGACAAGGTTCCAAAGAGTGCATGACCCCCCCCCCAAAAAAAGCACTCCAAGTTAGTAACTACTTAAGGGGCCTTGTCCGACCCACCACACTTGGTAGTACCACTTCTGTTAGAGCAAGTCTGAAGTTCCATCATCAAGGTTACAGGTAGCACTAAGAGGAAATTCTTTATCCTTTAACATAGTCTCACATTTCTTCCATTTCGGTTCAAGACAGGTTTTTATTAAAGGATGATTTTGGTGCAAAGTGAAAGAGTTAGTGTCCAAGTTCAAAATGCTACCACTTTGTTCTGGGGTTTGTCAGAAATCTCTTGGTGGAGAAGGCAAGTTTCCTATATCTACACCACCTTTTTTCCAAAGCAGTTTGTCACTGCAGGATTTAAAATAGCACATGCACTGAGGCTCAATGAATTGGGGTGGGAGTAGGGTATTTACGTTTTAATGTGTTGGAATTCGAACGTTTATAAAGTTATAAATGGGTATTCATTGGGGCCGCTCATCCTGCCTCTTCTGGGGGGGGGGGGTTGAGTAAAGGATGACGTTAAGAAATGTTTTGTGTATCCATTTGAAATGGGGAAGCAATTTAGAGGGATAAAAGTACAAGGTGCATGGGGCCTACAGGCACAAGCACAAATATAAAAGAGGCTTGCTCTGATCAAGGTACTCAACTCAGAGTCATCTTTGGTCCCCTGGATGACTTCAGGTTGTTAAATAATACCACAGTCATGTTACATCATGCAAGGAAGAACCCCTTTTTGCAGACTAGCCATCTTGTCTTGGAATGTAGATTCAGAGCACATACTACATGCACCATACATATGCCTGCACATGGATCCTCTTTCATTGCATTCTTGTGTAAAAACGTTTTTGAAAGGGGTTTTACATAAGAGACCTCCAGGATCATTAGTGGTTATTCCTTGGGAATATTAATTTTGTGTTACAAGCAAACACTTGCTGCATTTCAACCAGCTCGTCTGTCTGGCCTTGCATTCTTAACCTGGAAATCTGTGATTGTTCTGACCTCTGCAAGGAGAGTATTAGGGTTGACCCACCATAAGAGTTTGCAGCTCAACCTGACTTTCTATAGAGACAAGGTTTCTTTAAGAACTAATCCTCTTGTACCTAAAAACAGAACATTTCCAAATGATTGTCTAAAGTTATTACCTTATAACAAAACCATCCCAGGCGTGGTCAAGGCCCACACTACCAGGTCCCTTGGCTTCATCTGTAGCTTTCGGGAAAGTGTTGGATTCTACAAGTATTTTAAGAAGCAGCAACGTGGTCCTCGGTACACTCTTACAAAGACTACAGGCTCGATTCCTTTTCTAGACTTAGATCAGTCTTTGTTAGGATCATTCTCTAGGAGCTCATGGACCCTTCACTTCCCAAATGTAAGCTAGGGTAATCTAGCGGTATAAGACTACTGCAGCGGTGATTACTATGATGAACATAGTAGAACTGTGCAAACACCTCCCTTAACATTAGATGCTTGATCACTGCTGCAGTTGCTGTTCTCTTCCTCTATACCACCTTTGTTTGATTTTTGTTGGGGGGGGGGGTGTAAGTTTATTTAACTTGTGGCTGTTATCTTCTTCTGTTTCGGCAAATCATGGCTGCAGGCAAGTGTATTGTTAATGTGCAGCTTTCTTCCGTTAGTGAAGGGCTATACCAGTGTATCAATTTCAGTTTTCCCTTGGCCATATTTTCATGTACTAACTTCAGGCAACTTGGGACAGGTTATGGTTTAGTGAATGCTACTGTAATTTTGTTCTGTTCTTCATAACTGTTAGAAAAATGCACAATAGTAATACGCATGCTTAGTGCATTCAAGGCTTAAAAGGGTTAATACATTTATTCTGTTAATGTTGTATGAATCTGCACAGCTACTAGAAACTTTAATAAAAGACACTTCATTCTGCTTACACCATGAAATATGTGCAGCTACTAGAAACTTGATAAGAGACATCTTATTCTGCTTATGCCATGTGAAAATGTGCAGCTGCTAGAAGCCTTGATAAAGAAAACAATAGATGTTTGAAAACTTAAACCATAGTCAGCATTACTTGTACCAAAGCTAGAAATACACCTTGAATCTAGACAAAATGCAACACATGTATTAAAACTGTACAATTGAAGAATTGAAGAACTGAGGAGGGCTAAAAATAAGCCCAAGGCCAGGTTGTTTTTCTCTAATGTTTTTGCAAGACAGCAATAATCTGACCATGTCAGCAATAAGTCTGGTAACATTTTCTGTGTAACATACAGAAAGCTGTGTCCAATTACGTCAGCAGTAGATTCGTAACATTTTCTGTGCGACTTGAAGAGAACTGTACAAGAATAACATACTGATCCCCAGAAAAGTAGACAAACCTTGTACCTACATGCTTTGTCTCCTTGCTGCAAGTAATAAAGGGTGCCTTGCTTGAACCGAACGTGCATTGGTCTTTGAAGTTTTTTTCTTTTACAGATTGGTCCTTCGAGCCGGAACCCTCTCCACCTCGGATCAGACGGCCAGGTGGCTGAAACCGTATGGGAAAGAAACCAAATTGGTGGTTCTTATATGTAAAGTCCTCCGACTGAATTGTCATCAAGAGAGGCCAGCCACTTTCTGATCTGTGACTGAAGGATGGGTTTCCTGCGAACCGGTGATCAATCATGTGGGCTCAGGTAAGGTGAATCTACTTTTTTCTGTTTCAGGATTAGGGACTGGATCTGTATTGTTTTTTGTCAGATTGTATTTTTCTTACAGTCAGGGATAAAAAAGGTATTGTCTGGTCTTAGATCAGGTGAAACAGAGTAGTAGACTTTAGGCAGTCATTCTGAAGAGACTATAACAAAATCCGTGGTACAACTAGAGAAGTTACGTAACAAAAACAAAATGGGTAATAATTGCACAAAAACACCCCAAACCCCGCCATTAACGGAAGACGACAATATTAGATATTTTTCAAAATGGGTTAATAAGTATAAATTCGAAGGAAAATTAGAAAAATCCTCACTTATCAAACAACTCAAAAAATGATTCTAAGGATCAGGTAAAAAAGCAATAACGGTTAGGAATTCCTCAGGCACACAGGTGGCTGGAGAAAGTAAACCGTAGGGACCAAAAGAACAAAGATTCAAAAGCAATGTTTTCAAATAGGGAGGATAACAACTTAGTAATAGCATCAGCACCTCCACCTCCCTTACCAGAATATGAAGTGAGTGAACAGATCAGTCCACCCCCACTATATCCTGTGGTCACTGGAGATAGAAACATTATAAAACTGAACTAACTAAAATCAGAGATCCCATCAGGACCAGGCCCCGAACAAAGGCAAGTAATTCAGAGGAAGGTATAGAGTTATGGCAAATAGTTAAGAATTCACAATCTACAGGAGAAGAGGAAGAAATATACCCGCTTATAGAGGTACCCAATCCTCAGGCAGGACAGGACAATCAGGATCCAGCCATTTTAGTATATAGACCTTGGACTCCGGAAGATATCCGGAAAGCCACTGAGGGAATTCCCCATTCGAAGATTAATTTCAGAAAATTCTCAGAAGACTTACAAGGAATGAGGTTAAGTTATAACTTAAATGGAGAAGAAATAGAAAAAGTAGTTAGACAGTTTGTAGGACCAGATTGGTACATGATTTGTGGCAACTGGAATCCTCGTGACGCTGCACAAAGACCCCTCCCACATAGCAGCACAGAGTGACACTAGAGTAAAAGGTCTTACAGACAGCATCTCTAAAAAATGGAAACCTAGGTCAGACTGGACTTGCATTAATCAGTGCATCCAATAAGAAGGTAAAACTGACTGATACTATGCCAGATTGCTAGAATGTTTTAATAACCATTGTGGAATGCATGTTCCCGAAGATCAAACACAAGATTCCCCATATGAACAGCAGTTAAAGAATGCATTTTTAAAAGGCAGTAGTATGCCTATAAGCAGTTTCATTACAAAACACATGGTAGACCATCGTACAAGCAGGTTACAATCATTACTTGAATATGCTAGGCATGCCGAAAAGCATCTTAATAGCAAAAAGAAAAAGAAATCTCAAGTATTTTCTGTAGAAGAAGGAGCAGAAGTTTATGTAGTACAGTCTGGGGAAAAAGGGCAAGAAAAACGCACAGGGAAACAAGCAGTCTGATCAGCGATCAGAGGACTCTGAAGGGCATAAGAAAAGGGGAGAATGTTTTAAATGTGACAAAAAGGGACATTTGGCAAGGGATTGCAGGAAAAATAAGAAGGCAACAACGGAAGACAAGGAAGGCGAGGACTGACTATATGATAGTCAAAAATCACTAGAAAGGGCCAGTAGAAAAAGGACAAATGAAAATGTGAAAGAGGGAGTAGAAGAAGTGCAGAAAGGTAGTGACAATGAAGACGACGAAATATTAGACCTAGCTTTATTGAGCTTGGAGCTCTATTTAGCAGACATAAAACCAGAAGTTACACTCTTGGTGAAAGGGAGGGAGATTTTTTGTGCGACTCAGGGGCATCAAGGACACTGATACACCCCTCCAAGTTACCAGAAAACTCAGAGTTACCTGATTACATTCTGGTCAAAGCAGCTAATGGACAGCTGTATCGGGAGCCTCTCTCCCGTAACATTGCAATAACTGATCCAGTTTCAGGATTGACACAGAGAAACAAAATTGTAGTTTCTGCAAAATGCCCAGTAAATCTCTTGGGCAGGGATCTCATGCAGTTATTTGGTATAGCAGTAGTCCCGACCATGCAGGGTATGGAAGCACAGCAACAAACTTAACACCTTTGTGGTGCAATCAGGAGGCGAAATGTTTTATTGGTACAGCCAGGACTTGGTTACGACTGGTCCAGGGACTGTGAGCAAGGAACTGATGAACGTAGCCAGCAGCAAGTTTCCCTCCCTTGACATTGATAAGCAACACTTGTTGCACTATACCCTGTATTTTTGAACCTGATAAGGAATATGAGAAAGAATTATTTAAAAATCGTACAAATAGATTGGTATTGCGTAATTTGTACTGGGATGCAAAAGGGAATAGTGTAGCCAGCTATTCACTGCCCCAGGAGTTTTTTGCACTTTATAAATCTAATAGATTACCACATTAGCTTAACCAAAAACAAAAATATAAAATGGGCAGACCTAGGGGAAAAAGCCACGAGATGGGATAAATAAACAGAACTGCAACTATCAGGACAGGGAATACAAGTGCAAAAATTGAATTGGGTAACTCAGACTAACCTAGCTGTGCACTTACATTCTTGCGAAGACAGCTGATGGACACTCCTACTAAAGGAGAAAGAAAACGCCTTGCGAGATATACCAGAGACTCTCTGGTCGACAGGAAAATCAGATGTAGGACTCATTCGTACAGCAGAGCCAGTTACTATCACACCAAAGTCAGCATTCAGACCACAAGAGACAGTATCTCTTAAGTAAAGATGCAGAGGCAGGGATAAAGCCCATTATAGTAGCATTACTTAAAGGAGGGATACTAGTGGAATCTCCCGATTCACCATGTAACACACCCTTATTTCCAGTTAAAAAGGCCAATGGAGAATGGCGTATGGTCCAGGATTTACAAGCAGTAAATGACGCAGTAATATCAAGGGCACGCATAGTGCCAGATCCACACACCCTGTTGAATGATTTAAAACCTCAACAAAAGTATTTCTGTGGTAGACATTAGCAACGCATTCTTTTCGATACCGATACACCCAGATAGCCAATATTGGTTTGCATTTACATTTCAGGGAAAAAGATACACATATATGCGCCTACCACAGGGATATTGTAAAAGTCCAACGATATTATGTTGATGACATTTTGTTGGTGGCTCACATCATGCAGGATTGTAGGGAATATACCATAGCACTTTTACAATTTTTAGCCGCTGAGGACATAAGGTAAACAAAGAAACTGCAGCTCTGGAAAAAACAGGTTAAATACCTAGGATATGTAATATCCAAGGAAGGTAGAACATTAGATGAGGACAGAAAAGTAGCAATTTTGCAAGCACCAAAACCCACTACCAAGAAGGAAATGATGCCCTTCCTGGGTACAACTAATTTTTGTCGAAGCTGGATTCCAAACTATGCCTTGGAATCTGCACCTTTAACTAACCTCATATATAAGACACCTAATGCAGCACAGGACTTGTTACAATGGACACCAGAGGCAGAATCTGCCTTCTGTAAACTAAAGCAATTGATAGCGTCCTCACTAGTTCTGGGACTGCCAAACTATCACAAAATGTTTTTTCACAGACTGTAGATTGCAAGCAAGGTTATATGACATCAGTACTAACACAACGGCATGGGGATAAACAACGCCCCATTGCTTACTATTCATCACAACTGGACCCAGTGGCACAGTCCTTACCCCACTTTGTACAAGCAGTAGTTGCAGCAGAGATGGCAGTACAGGCTTCAGCCTCAGTAGTCTTGTTCCACCCTCTCACTTTGAGGGTACCCCATGCAGTCGCGATCATTTTACTGCAAGAAAAGGTGGCATATCTTTCCCCTGCTAGGCATCTTTCCTGCATGACTATATTGTTGAGCCAACCTCATATGACAATTGAACGATGCACAACTTTGAACCCTTCTACTCTGCTCCCAACTCCTGCAGACGGCACACCGCACCGCTGCCTGCAGGTAAATCGAGCAAAAGACATTACCTAGAAAAGACCTCACAGATGTTCCCTTGGATAATGCCGAGGTGACATACTACATGGATGGCTCGTGCAAGAGGGGTCCTGCAGGACAGAACCTAGTATAGTCTCTGATACTGAGGTTATAGAAGCAAAATCCTTACCGGACAATTTATCTGCACAAGCAGCAGAACTAAATTGCCCTAACACGGGCATGTACCTTAGCAAAGGGTAAATGTGTAAACATTTTTACGGATAGCCAGTACGCTCTCTCCACTGTACATGTGTTTGCACAACAGTGGAAAAACCGGGGAATGATGACATCTACTGGCAAACCTATAAATCATGCACAGTTTATTTTTGATCTTTTAGAATCTATTCAATTACCTCAGAAAGTGGCCATTTGCAAATGTGCAGCTCACACCAAGCAACAAGATAAGATTTCAAAAGGTAATGCAAGAGCTGATACAGCTGCAAAACAAGCAGCCACAGAAGTATTTCTTTAAAATGAGGAATTACAACCCTCTGAAACTTTGAACCTAGATATGTTAAAAACAATGCAGACACTCACTACGCAAGCTGAAAAACAGAGATGGATGAAACGAGGAGCAATCCTCGAAAAGGGCCTGTACATCTCTAAAGAGGGAAAACCGATACTACCCTCCAATTTGTTTCGCTATGCGGCATTGTTGAGCCATGGGCAGTGCCATGTCTTAACAGGGGGGATGATACAGCTGGTGAACCAGGTGTTCACAACATACGGATTTACAAACTACTCTTAAATAAATGTGTTTAATGTGTCAGATTTGTAACAAACATCACGCAAAAGGGGCGATAAAGCCCGAGCAAGGGAGTTTTCCCACACAACCATATCCGTTTCACACTATCTGTATGGATTTCATAGAATTGAACAAATGTGAGAATAAGATTGCCTTGTCATTATAGATATGTTTTCCAGGTGGGTGGAAGCCTTTCCAACCAAAAATCCAGATGCAGCTACAGTGGCAAAAGTACTTGTCAAGGAAATTATTCCAAGGTTTGGCATTCCGGAGAGAATCTATAGTGACAATGGTACACACTTTGTAAATCAAACCATACAGCAGTTGAGTAAGTATTTTGGTATTTCTTTAAAAAAATCATTGTGCATATCATCCGCAGTCTGCAGGGCTGGTTGAAAGGCATAATGGTATACTGAAAAGCAAACTGAGAAAATTAATAGCCGAGACAAGAAAAACTTGGTTATACGGTTTACCCCTGGCACTGTTGAACATGAGAACTGCCCCTACAGCAAAAGGACTGACTCCTTTTGAGAAACTGTATGGAAGGGCTTATTATACACCCCAGTGGAAACCTCTCATGTCATCAGACCAGGAAGCTGATTTTACACTAGCAGAATATATGAAAAAGTTGTTGAGTTCTAAACATCTGTTGCAGTCTAATTCTATTTCAGACCAAAAACGAACAGAAACATCGGCAGTGGCAGTGACACCAGGAGACTGGGTATGGATTAAAATCGTAAAGCGAAAGAACTGGGCATCGCCGAGGTGGGAAGGTCCCTACCAGGTGCTTCTTTCGACACCTACTGCAGTCAAGATAGCAGAACGAGCTTCATGGATACACCTGACACACTGCAAGCTGGTAAAAAACTTTGAGATGGACAAAGACCTTACCTCTCCTTTGGGACCTTAAGCACAAAAGTCTGGCTACAAAGGGGGGTCAGATCAATAGGAACTGATCAGTCTCAAACCCAGTGCAGCAATCATCTGTGCTAAAGGTCCTATAGGGCAGAGAGTAAGATCACATGTCCTAAGTGAGATGATGGAATCAAGTAAGATACAAATACACCTATTTCGAAGAACCGGAGATAACGGAAATGCAGAACAACCATTTCCACAGAAGTATTACATGACCATCCTGTTGACTGTACTGGTAACTATAATCTTTATACTGTGACCATTACTTTTCTCAGCCACGCAAGTAGAATTAAATAAGCGTGCAGAATGGCACCCAAACTTCAATACCTACCAGGCAATCAAATATGTGTATGCTGAAACCTTCAATGTTTTGAATTGCTGGATCTGCACAGCTTTACCAACAGCACATGGGGGGTTACTGCTAACTTCAGTTCCCCTAGGGGCTAATAAAACCTGGAAAACCTAATTCATGATACATGTCACATCAAAAGATAAAGTAGCATTGCACTTATCCATTCGTCAGAAGGGAACCATGTGTTGTTATAAGAATGATACAGTAAAGGTAGGATGGAGCTATTGCAATGTAACAGTTCCCTATAGATGCTACACTAAATCTAATGACTAATCCTATTGCAACACAAGCTATGATTCACTTGTTAAACTGATGCATAGGACAATCGAAGAAGTAAAACATGATGCTGTCCTCTACAAACAACTGTTTTTAATCGACAGAAAAATGTTTCACGCAGGACAAGGGTATATTAATAGTAAAGTTACTACTAAAGTGGAAGATTGTTACTTTATATGCGAAAGAAAAGCATATAAATGGCTACCCGAAAACTGGTCCAGAAGTTTTTTTTTTGGGGGTACCTGGTTCCGGCCATACGACACAGGGCAGTTTTACTTCAAGTGAAAATTCGGAATGTCCGAGAAATCAAAAAGCCTGTCAATCCAGTGGGACAAATCAATGCACCCTGGAAATACCATCATGGCTTAGGCCCTAGGAATAACAACGGACTGTCACACATGGATCTGGGTGATACCGTCATATCGTGGGCAGGCATACTACCAGCATATGAAGCAACAAAATCAATCTGGGAACTGAGAAAATTGTCTATTCTCGAAATAATGAGTAATGCAACCTTTTCTGCCTTAGAATTAGTAACCGATGAACTGACTGCCATGAGAACAGTGGTACTTCAAAATTGCATGGCACTTGACTTCACCCTAGCGGCAAAAGGAGGTATGTGTGCTTTAATCCAGGAGGAGTGCTGTTCGTACATTCCAGACTACAGACATGAGAGAGATAACCATCTTGAAGTAATTCAGCAGGTGTCGGCCATGACCAAACCGGGACCAAATCCATTGACGGACTTTTTTCAGAAATGGTTTGGGGGTTGGGGCAGCATCCTGATGAACATTCCGATTGCCATCTGTGTAGGAATAGTCCTACTGATGGTGTGTGGGTGCTGCTGCATCCCCTGTATAAAAGGACTAGTTCAAAATTTTGTAGACATTTCAGTTTCAGAAACTTTGTACCAGGAAGCCGAACTCGAAGAATTGCTCAAAAACTAAAATGCTTTCACGGGCTTAAACTAAACTAAATGACTCTCTAACTAAAAATCCTGAGTAGGAAGAGGTTAAGGGAAGAAAAAAAAAAACTGTTTATGCTTGTTTTGAAATTAAAAGTATTAAAAGGGGGGAAATGTTAGAAAAATGCATAATAGTAATATGCATGCTTAATGCATTCAAGGCTTAAAAGGGTTAATACATTTATTCTGTTCAAGTTGTATGAATCTGCACAGCTACTAGAAACTTTAATAAAAGGCACTTCATTCTGCTTATGCCATGAAATATGTGCAGCTACTAGAAACTTGATAAGAGATATCTTATTCTGCTTATGCCATGTGAAAATGTGCAACTGCTAGAAGCCTTGATAAAGAAAACAATATAGGTTTGAAAACTTAAACCATAGTCAGCATTACTTGTACCAAAGCTAGAAATGTACCTTGAATCTAGACAAAATGCAACACATGTATTAAAACTGTACAATTGAAGAACTGAGGAGGGCTAAAAATAAGCCCAAGGCCAGGTTGTTTTTCTCTAATGTTTTTGCAAGACAGCAATAATCTGACCATGTCAGCAATAAGTCTGGTAACATTTTCTGTGTAACATACAGAAAGCTGTGTCCCGATTAAGTCAGCAGTAGATTAGTAACATTTTCTGAGTGACTTGAAGAGAACTGTATAAGAATAACATACCGATCCCCAGAAAACCAGACAAACCTTGTACCTACATGCTTTCTCCTTGCTGCAAGTAATAAAGGGTGCCTTGCTTGACCCTAACGTGCATTGGTCTTTGACGTTTTTTTTCTTTTACAATAACCCTTCACAAAAAACTGTTTTAAGATTTGTCCTGCACACTGCAGGAGTACAACAGTGAATCTAGTATGTTCTTGCACCCATTGCAGTGTCATCAAAATGTAGTACAAAGTGGAGCAAAGTTACTTCCTTTCTGCAGCGGACCAGCTGCCACTTGCTCCTCATTCAATGGGTGTACAGAACTGATATTACCCCCCCCAAAAAAAAAATAAATCTTGGGCTGGAGAGGAGATAAGCAATGTTAAAGCATCATACTGCTTCCAGCGAGTGTGCCTCAACTCTTGTGACCCTGAGGCAGTATTGTGAGCTCCACTGTTACTGCCTTTTGGGAGTTATTTCCAAGCATGTGCAACCTCCCAACTAAGCAATATGCAGGTTATGCAGCACAGATCCTGCCAGAATTGTAACACTATTGCAGTGAGCCTATGCTGCATTCCTTCTCCACCAAATATCACTCACTCCCATCCTTTCCTTTGCAACTCCTTCCAAGCCTATACATGTAAAGACATTTGACATCTGTAATCTTGCGTCACTGTAAAAATTCTTTACAGCTGTGGATGTAGCCAAATAAGGGTCTGATCATGGCACAGTCATAGTGCTGCTGCAGCAGTACAAGTGTTGGTGTTACTAAAGTTTTGCAGAACCTTTATAATTGCTAATGTGTGCAACAGCACATGCCCGTCTAGTCTTTCTGTTTTGCAGAATGGTTTACCACTCAAAGATGGACTACTCCCCTTACGGCTGGTTGGATGCATGCTTATTCCTCTTGGTCATGTTTATCTTGCTGTGTACTGCTCATTAGGTGGGATGATGTATTGCAATTCATGTGCAATATGCATCACCCCACGTCTAGCAACCCCCCCCATATGTTGTACTCGTTGCTTGTTTTTTCATTTGGTATGTCTTTCCGGAACTTGCCTTGCTGATACCTTATGGTGTGTAGGAGTGCAGCGCACTGCATTTTAGGTAAGCAGCCCCCCCCTGAAATTGTATGTCTACCCATAGACTGGATGAGTTGTGGCACTTTACATGGTAACATGGCCTTAACCCTCTGTGTCAACAGCTGTGAGCTGTAGTTCCTGTGGTACAGAGTTTTTCCTCAGCCCTCACTTGTCTACTGAGTGACTGAGCAATTTACTTAACAATTGGGAATCTTGTTCATAGGTAGTTAGTATGCTTGCAGTCCATCACTGAAGAGCCTAGCCCAAATATCTGATCACCCATATTCCAAGTCTGAGATTTTCATTTCTCAGAATTCGGGGTTGGGGTTAGTATAGTAGTTAAGCTGCTTACATCAGACTCAAGGTACAAGGCTTGATTCTTAGCTTTAAACAGGAAATTGGCTGGTCTTAAAATGGCCCATAAGGACAAGTAGCTTAGTGCTTTCCTATGAATGTATGGCCAAGTCCAGAAGTAGCTGGTGTTAGGAAAAACTATTTAAATTATCCCCGTCAGTTTTTTCTACATCTCTTATGAAACATACAATAATGTATTCATTGGCGAGATGAGCATTTCCTGACACCTTCAATAGGACTTTAACAGTAGCACATGCCCTGAAGCTCTTTGAATTGGAGAAGTGGTGGGATTGCTTGAATTATGTTGTGTTGGACTTCTAATAATTGGCTGTACGTTGGGGACCAGTATTCATTAGGCTTACTGATCTTGCTGCTCTTCTGAGGGGAAGAAAAGAAGGTGGTGAGTAAAAGAATGGCTGACTTTTTGAAATGAGGTGAATTTCTCCAGTCGTAGAACATGGTAGTGTGGAAGATGTCTTTTTTTATTACCATGACACAAGCTTCCGATTTAAGCATTACAAGTTTGATTTGATTGGGAGAGCTTACTTTTAGAAGTGCTGCTCAACTGTTTTTCACAGTTGTTGCAGAAATAATACCCATATATTGGGTTGCACTACTTTATTTTAGGTATTCTTCAAAAAGTACTGGTGAACCAGTGGGGTATCATATTTTGGGTGCTCTTTAGAAGGTAGCAGTGAACCACTAAAACATTTTGCACGCCCTTGCCCTTGGTATGGTATAGCCAGTTTCGGTAAACCACTGGGACATCTTGTATGCCCTTGGCATAACATAGCCAGTTTAACATGTACCTACGCAGGAAGTTTTGTGCCAAACCCATGAATATGCACATTTCCAGAATGGTGGTACTGCTGCTGCCTTTTAGGCTTTTGAATTTAAATGTACTCCGTGTTGGAGATGGATACATCTTTTTGATTTTTGGCTTTGGTAGTTTAAATTGCTAGGCTTCAGAGAGACTTTGTGTGGTAGGAACAGTATGAAACATTTTGTAGTATAGTAATTGGTTGATTGTCCTTTTTTTAACCACTTGTACTAGGAGGAGCATGGTGGTAGCAGACTAAGCTAGAGACTTCACTAACTCAAGTCCCTAATTTATCATGTAGGATGCCAAGAGGTAACCTCTGATATGTACTGGATCTGCCAAAATCTTTCAAGTTGTCTTGGCCCAATACCCCTTCTGCAGCACATGTCCATACCACCTCCACTTGCCTTTTTCCATAATGAAGGGGTAGTTGCTGCCCGTAAAGGTTCTTAAATTGCTAAATTTCCTGCCGTCAACAATTGCAGATGGAACCTTTAATTTTGCTGCTTATGTTTGCCATACCATACTCAATATTAAAAGAGACACTTATTACCATGTCAGGGTGGAGACGTAGACCTGTAAATTGAGATGTGTGTTTTTGCTTTCTCTCTAGCTTAGTTGGGTATAATATCTGCATTGCTGACATTACTGTACCAACCATCTGGTCATTTTTCTGAGCCACTGTCATTGCTTTGCTTATCCTGGGGTCTTGTTCAAATTATTCCATATGAGGTGGTGGTTTCCCCCTCGCCTGAAGATGGCAATCTGCTCTTTTGAGAAAGAAGTGTACCTGTAACTTAGTGTGCTCCTCTATCTTTTAAAAAAATCACTAACGGGGGGGGGGGGGGTAGGACGTACTACTAGAGTCTTTTATCCATCTTGAATGTAGTTCACTTGACACCAAATCTGTGGATATCTCTCATAGACTGAATGGCATGCTACAATAAGCCTGGGACCACCTACTGTCCAAGCACTTCACAGACATACTGGTCTATTGGGAAATCTCCATGCCTGATGCACTTGTTTTGGCACTTTATTGTTGCAAGCAGGGTTGTAAAATGCTTATCAGTATTGTATAAACATGTCAGACAGTTGGTACTTTATCATTAACTTGCTACCAAGTATGAAAATCCAGATATCACAGTCCACTATCTTATCCATTTTTCATGTTTAAGGGTTTTGTTTAATATGCAAAGTTAAAGCCTAACTTGAGATTAGAAATTTACAACTATATTTAATACTTATCTTTTATAAGTCTTACCAGTTGGACCTGTCCATTCTCTTAAATGGATAGTTCGAATTCCTGTAAACATTCTATACAGCCCACTTTGTACTATTGTTTCCGATCTCTGCTTCTTCCCAGTCCCATATTTACCCCCCTTTTTTCGGTCTTTAGCTGTCAATTTTCTAACTTTATCTATCCTACTATCAGCACTGTAAATAGCAATATTTTCCCTTTTAGTACACGATTTACATCCGAAAGGATGCACCATGGAGGTGGATTACATGATGATATGGAGCAGGCTGGTCATGCTATGTACCCAAGAGATGAGATGGATGGGTAGTGTAGCAATGACACTCTGCTTAAGATCTAGGGTCTACTAAGGAGAAGAATGGGCTAGACAGTGTGGGAATTGTGGTAAGAGGCTTCAGAAGGCAGTGAGGGATGTCAGCAGAATTAGTGACACTAGTTAGTGGCAGTCCTACTTATTGTAATGATAGGGCCTATACCCTACAGCAGGGTTATGATAGTGAGGAAAAGATTGCATTCATACAGCAATTGCAGGATCTACTAGGTGAAGTAGGGCAGCATGAATTGGTGTTGATGAGTGGCTTGAATGCACACTGAGACAGACAAAACAGGATATGTGGATTGCCTGGGTCCACATGGGTGGGGCAACAGGAATAAAGGACAGGCTGCTCTAGATTTCTGTCTGGCAAATGGTGTGACAGTAGCCAACACATGGTTCAGAAAGTCACAAGGTCATATACAAGGGTGCTGGTAGACTTCCTCCTAGTAAGGAAAGGGCACTGGGATAGATTTGGTGATTGCCGAGTTATTCCTGGTGAAACAGTTGGCCCACAGGTTGCCACAGCCAGCTGCAAGCAATGGTCAGAGAAGGCTTTAAGGTTAACAGACAAGTTGAAGACCTGAAGTTAACTGGAGAGAAAATACAACAGTTCAAGGAATTACTCGGGGCTCTAGTACCCCAAAAAGAGGAGAAATGGGTGGAGTTGAATGGCAATGCGTTAAAATGGCATATGTGAAGATAACAGAACAGATGTGGCAGAGCTAGGTATAGAAATAGGGTACACGGGGAAAGCTGGTGGAATGCAGAAGTGCAGGAAAATGTGGGATATAGAAAAGACTGACAAGACTAGGAAGGAATGCTACTGGCTAGCAAAGAAGCTAAGCTAGGAGTTGTAATAGCAAAACACAGTGCATAGGATGCACTCTACCAGCTTCTAGAAAGTGACTCGGTAGTTGACACAAACTCTGGTTGCAAGGCAAAGATAGTCGGACACCTTCATAACGGATGCCCTGAAACAACCTGCTCACCAGTCTGCAAGGCATCAAAGGTAGACGGAAGAAGTACTTCAATTCCAGGAGATTCGGAATGGAAAAAAAAAAAAAAAAAAAAAAAACACACAGGTGTACTGCCCCAGACACAGCCTATAATGAGAGAAGAGGAGGAGCCCACCCTTGAATATCGCTAAGGAAAAGATAGTGGGTGAGATAGGGGAGAAATGGCTCTGGGGGGCATACTCATGGCAGTGTGGAGATACGCATACATGACTGCAGAATAAGCATATTCTGCAGTCATATGGGATATGTCTACTTGTGCCAATGTACAGAAACAAAGAGGACATCACAACTGTGGGCAGTAAAAAATGTGTCAAGCTCATGTCACATTGCATGAAAGTTCTGGTGAGGGTAACTGATAAATTATCATTGTAGTAGAAAGTAAGATGGGTGATGAGCAGAAAGATGAACAGTTCAAGATCAGGATGTAACAACAGACCCAATGTTTGCAGTGAGACTGTTAAGAAGCTAGAGATGAGGAAAGTCCGATTGGACATTCCTAGACTTGGAGAAAGCATATGACAAGGTCCCAAGGAAGCTGACATGGGTAGTACTGTGGTGATAGAGTCCCAGAATCATTGGTAGAATTAGTACAAGCTATGTACAAGGACCCAGTTACTCAAGTTATGAACAGTGCTCTGTCTCAGGGGAGTTCGCAGTGGGAGTGGGTGTGCACCAGAGTTGGCTCCGAGTCCACTGGTCTTCATACTGGTTACTAGGCTTATGGCCCTAGGGCCTTTATAAGCCTAGCCAAGTTCAACCCTTGTTCCCTTAAGGGTCTAGAGATAATGGTCTGTTATAAGGGGATCTAAATCAGCAACGACTGTCCCTATCCAAGAGGGACAGAGATGAAACCACTGTCAAGAATTGGCAGTTTCCCATCCAATCATCCAAGCTGCACTTAAAAAGGATTAATGAGGGGCTCTGTTTAACCTGTACTGTAAGTTTATTCCAGGGAAGAGGCAACCTCTGGGAGATATCTGTCTCTGCAGCAAGTCCTGTTGATGTTACATGCTACGTGAAGGTCTCTAGTGCGAGTGAATCACATACCATTTGACTTACGAATGTACAGCATTTCCATGTATCACAGTTGCTACTAATTCAACAAAAGAACATAAAATGTAAAACAGGCAACAGTCCTGCGAAGCACAGATGGAATTGGGAGGGTGGCAAAACTAAACATGAGGTAAACTTAACTGTTGCCTTAGTGTAAACCACTAATTATTTCACCTGCACTTGTAATTTAGCAGAGAAAGAAATAGCATATCACAAGACATGAGAGGGCAGAATAATCAAAGGAGGGGGGAATTAAGACCAAATAAAAAATGCATACATTAAGAATGCCAGTGAAATTCTTAGCAATCATTAAGGTTCAACATTCAAGTGAATTTGGGATGCTACTAAATGCTATACCTACGGAGTGTTTACACTGAGATTAACAACTGTACAGATTTAAAATGCCAGCTTGCACATAACTTGTTTGTGTATTTTACATTTACCTAAGGCTGAAGGCAAAACTGAAAGGGTCTTTAGAACAGACCATCTACCTGATTAATAAACTGAAGGAAATAAAAATAAACAAACTTCTCAGTTAATACAACAAACTACTATATTCCAACCACCCTGTGTTTATAGACGTATGACACTATTTGCAGTTTATAATTAGTGCAAACAAAGAAACTGCAAGGCATTTATAGCACCTAGCCTTCAGCACAAAGTGACAGGTCCACGCTAATGTATTAGTTGTGAAAACAATCTCGGTACTCATGACAGCCCGCCGTCAGCTTGGATAGAGTTTTACTGCTGGAATATGTACTGGGACATTTAAGGGCATTAAATGGGATGAGGAGGAGGATGACATTACAGTCAAGTAGCAGACAAAGCTAAATTCTTCTTAAGAAGAGCTGGAGCATAGATTCTCAAAGAATCAGGGACAACTTTAAAATGTTAGTACTATTAACGGACAAAGAGAAAATGTGCATTAACATTTTCTCAAGTAAAAACAATTAACAACTCTAACATAGCCCTTTATTAAGTGTAATTTGCTACCTTTACTCCAAAAGTCACCAGTTTTTTTTTTTTTGGGGGGGGGGGTCAAGAGGAGCAGAGCTAAAGTTTGAGTCAAAAAATAAGGGACAGTTGAGAGGCATATAATTTTTGGGAAACAAAAGCAAGGGGGGCAGTTATTTTTTTAAATAAAATAATGCGAGTGCTTTCCTTTAATGAGGGATACACCCATGAGAGCCACAGTAACAGTGCAGACTATGGCTTAAACCAACGTTTTGTAGAACAAACTGCAATCAATACAGCAGCAGAAGTGGACAACTCGCCCCCGGGGAGGGGTAAATCTCTGTACAAAGAAGTCAATAAACGGTGGGGTAAAACTCCTGAAACAACTTCACCTTGCCCAAACAGCGATGAGTATTGACCAATATGCAAGATCAATGCACCGTTTTCCACATTTAATCATTTTAGTCGGCTGAGGCTGATCACGCAGAGACCCCACCACCACCACAAACTGCTTAGTGTGTCATCTCATCCTCCTAGGATACAAGGAGTTTACCAGAAGACTGTTTAGATTACTGCAGTCACAAAACAATTTTTTTTAAAGCAAACCGCAAAACAAAAAGAAGGGAAAAGGGTCTTCTCTGCATTATAAACCACAATACCACAGCAAACTAGACATTAAACGAGGAGGGCTGCCAACATGACAGAAGAACAGCTGGATGAACAAGTTCGCTCCAAAGTAATGACTAAATTCAGTGTCAGATGTAAGCCAGAAGAAGAGCCTTTAATTAGTGAGGCAGAACTTCACAACAGCCAGGTTGGTCTTTGTCAACTGGAATTACCACTTCCAGCCTGACATGTAGCCTGCACAAGTTTTTTTTTTTTTTTTTTTTTTACGTTAAACACATATAACAAAGTACAGAAAAGAATACGTGGAGACCTCTCCCCTCCCGATTTCTATTTATCATTGCACTTACCGCTCGGCGCTCCATCGCTATAGCTCGAATCTGTGACTCTGTCCCTCACTCCTTCCCTTCTTCGATAGTGCACTCAGCCTGTTGAATATAGTTTTCACACTCTAAGTCGAAACTTGAAGAACAATGTTTTAAGCTCAATTCAATCTAAGTGTTTCTGAACGTTTGTTGTTATATCTATAAACTTCTAACTACTTCTCGCTCCAGTCTCTAACTTGTATACTTCCTGCTTCTCTCAAATTTCATCATTCCTTTACAGCAACTTCCTGTTTCCTTCTAAATCGCCCAGTGCTGATCGTCGTTCTCGTTAGTTAAGTAAAAATAAGCAAGTGTTGTGGGCATTTATTTCTATTTGCTTGCCGTCCTGACGAGATTTAATTGGACATTTATTAACGGAATAGATCCAGGGGCGTTTGAGGTCCCGTGTTTGGAGACTAGTGGGGATATTCGAAGATGTAGGGAGTATATTATCGAGTTTTAAGAAACTAGAAAGTATTTTTTTAGTTCTCGCAGATGTATCTAAATACAAGAAAATTGCATTCACGACTAAAACTAAGAATCTTAAGTAGAAGTTTAAGAAGATGGTGGCATCCACAACCTTGTCTATACCGCGTCTACTGTTCGTATCGACTGACGAATGGATACAATACTTTCAGGCCAGGGTGGTATGCAGTATTGACAATTATTTAGATTGAGTAAATGTGCTTTAAAACACATTTTAAACCTTAGTGGGACAGTGTAGACAGGAAAGGGAAATAATTCCCCAGAATAGTAGGGAGAAATGGAAGATGATCGGACTGTTATCTGATTTGCTGGCTGAAGGAAGTCTTTAGGGAAGAAAAAAAGTTTGAAAGACCAAGACAAATGGTTAGTGAGAGAGAAAAAAAAAGAGAGATGGAGGTAGGCTAAAATAATTAGTGACTTAACTACTATCTCTCAGCTGTTACTGATTCTTGCTTTCTCCTAATCCTTCCTAAAACCAACAATATTGGTAGAAAAGATGGTGGGTTACACTTGATAACAATTATTTATTTTATTAACATTGATTACCAGCAGGGCTGGCCTTTGGTCAACTGGTGCCCTAGGCAAAAGGGCTCTACAGTGCCCCCCTCAACACCAGCTGGTACCCCCATCCTGGTCTATTCACACCATCTGGATTACTGGAAAAGCACCCCTGCTGGAGCGGAGCCTTAGGTGGCTGCCTAGTTGGCCTAAGCCTAAGGCCGGCTATGATTACCATGAAAATTCGACTGGGTAGAATCCCATTTTCAGCAGAGGTGCAGGGAGAAAAACTCCCAAGTTATTACAAAATGTATTTATTTATTTTAGTATTTATTTAGTTCCAGTTTGATTACCTGGGAAGTCCACTGGACCCAGAGAGCCCATTTTCAGTACAGATTACAGTAAAGATAGCAGTCCAATAAAAGTACAAGTAGAAATACGTATCAAATAATACAAAGCGTGAGCAATATTGTCCATAGTGAAAAAATATTGTGCAGATACATTTTAACAAATTCACACGGTTAAAGTCAATAGCTATTTACAGAGTGTGAGAGATCGTATGGGAATTAGCTATAGAAGGTTATAGCCAGCTATAAGGTGCTTAGGAACTCGGGAGGATACCCTCCTAGGGGGCTTTTGTTAAGAACAATAATTTTACAATCTTTAAAAATAAAACGAAAACATCTACAGTTTAAATAATTATAACAACCTAGACATAATATAAAACAATTGGTTAAGAATTGATACAAGGTATATAGGTTCATACTACGCTATCTGCCCAAGGGCATTTATAAGCCTAGCCCATAGTTATGTGGCTTGAATAAAACTATGCCTATCATTTTCTGTGCCTCTGTCAAGCAGTGACACTGAAGTAATCCTGGGGTATATGCGATCTCCCATCCATTGGTCAAGATTCCTCTTGAACAAGGCCAGCTGCCTCACATGTGGGATTTTGTTCCACAGCATAGGAGTCTCTGGGTGATGAATCTGTCCCTCCAGCTTCTATTTATAACCGTGTCAGGTTTAAGTCTCCGCCCTTGTGGTTCTGGGATCTAGATTTTTTGAGGTGAAGCATATTCATCAAATCTGGGTTTGACATGGCCTTATATGTCAGGCACAGGTCACCTCTGGTATGAGACTGAATAAAGCTGGAGTTCTTTCAGTCGGGCAGCATAAGACATATTTTGAGACCCTTTATCCTTTTGGTGAGGAACTTTTGGGCCTTTGTGTCTGGTCAGATACATTCGAGCGGGGCATTGTACTCAATCATAGGTCTAATGAGTGATGATACAGGGGCGATGACCTCCTTGATCTAGATGTGAATCCCTTCATGATCAGGTGGGCGATATAGAAGGTTTTCCTAACTACTTTAGCAACATGAGTGTCAAGCGAAAGAACCTACTCAACTCCTGGGTCCCCTCCTGATGACTTTTTCTTGTGTGCTATAGTGGATTGTCACCTGTAGGTAGGGGGGGTCTGTTTTTTGACTAGGTATGACTATGCATTTTTTTTTGCGTTTAAGGCCAGGCCATGGCTGCAGTTATTATATTCTTTTCTGGAGGGAGGGGGATATCTGTGTCATGATGTGTTGTTTTATACTATGGCCAGTGCAGTCATCTGCAAAAACTTTTCAGCCATAACCCTCCTGTGTTTGCTTACTTCAGAAAAGTAGATGCGAACAACTGAGCACTGTGAGACACCCTTTGAGTCTGACATGGCTCCAGCAACTGACCCTGTGGGTTTCTGTTTGCTTAGCCAGTTGCAACCCATCTTGTGATGTATGGGTTTACATTCAAGCTGATGAGTTTTGATGATACCTGAGTGGGGTATTGTGTGAAGGCCTTTGCCAGGTCGAGGTAGGTGCTGTATGGACTGCCCTTTCCCTCACATGGCCTTGGTGACTGTCTCGAAAAAGTCAACCAAGTTTAAGAGGCAGGATCTGCCTTTGACAAAGCCAAACTGGGTTGGATCCAAAGTCAATCCCTATTTCACAAGTTTTAGTTATCCATTATGATCCCTCCATCTCCATGGCTTTGCAGATAATGAGGCGCTAGATATATAAGGGGTAATTCAGGGTCTGTGGGAGGACCCGCCCATAGTGGAGGCATTACCACAGTGCCGCCGCCCGCACTCCCTTCATTATCCTAGGTGTGAGGCTAGATTATACAGCTGTCTAAACTGTGGTTTAATTCTCGTTGTGAGTTCACAGCACACAGCCGGGGACACCCACCGGTCCCATGGATGATGCTGTTTTTGTTTAGTGAGGGCAGTCTCACCTGGGCGTTGGAGATGTTTGGGGGGCTACAATCCTCTGGAATAGATATCTCTCCTTTTGGGGGGGGGGAGAAGTTTGCACTGAACCTGTCAGCCAGTATGTTAGCAATGTGTGTAGGTTCAGTAATTTTCACATCATTTTGAACTAATTCTGAGCATATCTGGGAGTTTCCTAGGTTTCTAACATAGCTAAAGAAGGCCTTATGATTGTCTTTAGAGTCCTTGGCGATTTTTCTCTCAAAATTTGCCTTGGATGATTTTATGAGAGCTCTTAGTTTTTTACTTATAATGATCAAGTTGTCTTACCTTTCAAGGATTTTGCTCTATCTTGTAGTAGCTTCCTCCTTTTGTTGTAGAGCTTGTTTATGGCTGGGGTCCACCAGACTGGGCGCTTGCCTTTGGTACAGAGAGTCTTAGTTTTGTTGGGGATTGCCTGATCCATGCAGTCCTGTAGGTGCTGGTAGAAGGCATTTGTATCCACAGCGGTTTGAGTAATGTTTACCACTGGCTCAGGGGATGAGGACCTCCAGCGAGAGATGATCTGATTCGGTGTTGAACATTTTGATCCCATGTTCGTGATGATGAGATATGTTTTCACCTCTTGTGGGGATGGTGACTAGTTGTTCCATGGCATTTGAGTTTATGAACTCCAGGAATCTTTGGGTTAGAGTGAGTGTTCCCAGTCTATATTATTGAAGTCACCTAGTATGATGGTGTTTGGAGATACATTTATCCCTCCAATGTTTTCAGGAAGGCCATGTGAGGTTCCTGAGTTTGAGATAACATGCTACAAATTGCAGAGCAGTCTTGCCTATGGTTAATTGCACCTGGATGGTCTCAGATGCATCGTGCTTGCCACCAACCTTGAGGTGTGGGTGTCCTTTATGAATATGGACACCCCTGGTGTTGTCCATTTTGGGGCATGATATGAGGTGAAACCTCTTAGTGCTGGGCTCCTCTCAGGGGCCTTGAACGACCTCTCTGTCACAGCACACACATCCATATTCTCCATATTGAGAAGGCCCTCCAGTGCATCTTGAGATTGAGACTTCTGGCATTGAGCAGCATTACCCTTAGTTTTTTTCCTTTTTGGTGTTCTAGGGTGGTAGGTTTAGAATTTGAGCCTTGCCTAAAAAGGCACTAAAGAGCCTTTGCCAATATCCCCAGGGTGACAGGTGCAAGCCCCCTTCTTGTCCAGCATGTCATCCCAGGCAGACAGACATTGGATCCCCTTTGGATGACACCAGAATTTAAGCCAAGAAATTTTAGACAGTTTGTAGATAAATTAAAGGTAAGTTGGTGTAATAGGAATTGCAATATGAAGTGAGGGAAAACAGGCTTATGGCATATTTAGAGAGAAAGTTAAGAGAAGAAAATTACCAGTAAGGAATTAAGTGAAGGAGAGAGAGTATGGAGGTATAAGGAATGCAGAGGTACTTGTTCACATTTAGGGATATAGGTTATCCTGGCTCTGAGACAGAACAGAGCCAAATTTTAACTAGGAAGTCTTTCAGAGTGGTTTTGAAAGATGGGAGGATGAGTATAGACTTGATCTATATAGGTAAGTAGTTCCAGGCCTTAACAAGCTTGTACAAGTATAGACGATGCCCAGCAGATTTGCTAGGTTTATAGACAGAACTTTTTGGTCACTGGATTGCAATGACCGACTAGGAACGTAGTTGTGTTGATTTTTTATTTTTTTTTTAGTGCTGGACAGGCGGATCGATGCTAGATAATTTTATAGGTGGTAAGAAGTTGTGTATATGTTATTTGATGTAGCAGTTCTAACCAATTTAAGATTTTCAGTGCTATACAGTGGTGGGTTCTAAAAGGGGTATGTGCTACAAATTTATGAACTTTGTTATAGCGTTGCTCAAGTTTCAGTTTTTGTAAAGCCTGGGTGTTAGTAAGGATGGGGGCACCATAAAGAAAAGTAGTGTGGAGATAAGTAGTGGCAAGTGTAGTTTTAGTTGCATCTGTGAGAAAGATTTTGGCTGTGTAAAGCATCCTTGTTTTTGATGAGTTTTCTCATACAATTTTGTACAAGCAGGTCAAGTGTAAGATTATTATCAACTATCAGCCCTAATAGTTTGCTAGTAACTAAAAACCACTTGAGCTTATACAAAAAAAGAGCCACTGCCACAAATTAGCATAGTATATTTAATAGCCTCTTTCTTCCAACACAGACTTCATCAGAGATAACAAGTAAAAACTCTGTGTTTAAAAACTAACATTTTCCAATCACTTTAAAGCATTAATTTAAAAAAAAATCAATTAACACCTAATCTTCTTCTTCTTTCGGCTTTTTCCCGGTTAGGGGTCGCCACAGCGGATCCGCTCATGATTGGCAGTGGAGTTTTATAGTGTCAAGTTGCCAGCCCGGTGCCCAACCTTCCACAGAAGGCACACACATGCACACACTCATACCTAGGGCCAGTTTAGAGTGTCCAATCCACCTACTGCATGTCTTTGGGATGTGGGAGGAAACCAGAGCACCAAGAGGAAACCCACGCGACCACAGGGAGGACATGCAGACTCCGCACAGAAGGCACCCCAGCCGAGAATCGAACCGGAGAACCTCTTGCTGTGAGGCGGCAGCGCTAACTGCTGCACCACTGTGGCCACTAATAAGACTCAATTTAACCCTTTATTTGATAACAAGCCTTCTGTCACTTAAAAAACATTGTATGTGTATCATTTTGTTCAACCTGGGAAATTGATCAGCTACCAACTTCATCTGCCATTCTGTTTCTGTCTTTTCAACTAGACTCTTATAATTCCCACCTCTTTGATCTTGAGGTACTTGTTCTAACACTGCAAATAAGAATTTTTTATATTTCTTGCAACCACCCAAATGTTTAGATTATGCATTACTGCTGTCCTTAGTTTTTATCGAATATATATGCTCTTTAATTCTTTTTCCTAGACTTCTTGTAGTCATGCCTATGTAAAAGGCTTGACGTACAGAAAACATCCCTAGATAAATAACCCCTTTTGAAAGGCAACTAAATCTACCTGGAATTTCAATTATATATTTAAGGTGTTCCAAGGTAATGTACAGGCCCTCATATATGAATCTACAGGCTGTACAAGAACCACACTTAAAAATACGTAAACTTTTGTGTGTAATCAGTGGAAAAAATCTTTGTACTGCCCTTCTGTAATAACTGTTTAGTACTAAAGATCTTTTTGTATACAAACAATGGATGCTTTCCTAATACATTAAGTAGCTTGCTGTTGCCTTCATTAATTTTCCAATTATTACAAATCACCTCTTTAATCATAAAACTATCTACTGACATACCTATACGACAACAGGCTACCATATTTTTGCTATTATATCTCTTATTTGCCATTTATTTTCCTTCTTCGATTTCTTTATATACTTTTTGTTCAGTTTTGTTATATCCCGCAGCTAATATTGGTGCAAAATGATCTTTTCTTTTTAAATGGATCTAATTGGCTATCTTTTCCAAAACGTTTAAATTATACCCTCTTGCCTGAAATAATGAAGGTATAAAAACAATCTTATTCTCAAAATCAGTATCATCGTAGAGGCTCTAATGAATTGGTCTCTAGGAATGTTCTTTTTTATAAAGTCCAGATGGTAACTTTCATAATAAAGATATCCATTAGAAAAGCTTGTTTTACAATAAATCTTACTTTCAAAAATTTCTTGTTGTAGGTCCCATTCTAACCTGACATCTAAAAAACTAACAGCATTCTCGATTGTCCCAAGACAAATTTTAAAAACTCAATGCTTTGATTTAAATAGTCTATAAAATTCTGACAATCATCTGTGTACCTTGAAAAATAAAGAACAGGTCATCCACAAATCCTTTGTAATAAAAATATTCTCAAAGTGTTGTAGTGCTGACAAAACTTCAATTTACCTCCATCCTAAGACTAAAATGCAGAAAGCAGAGGCTCCTGTTTACCCCATTGCAGCGTGTTTGTGATATTTTTTGTTGAAAAGAAAAAAATATGATCTAATAAAATCTCAAGTAATGCACAATAAAGATTAATAAAACTGGTGGTTTGATCAATGTTTTATCCATAAATAACCTAACTAATTTGATACACACTTCTTGTGGTATACTAGTGAACAGTGAGGTAATATCAACCGTCATCATATAGTTGTTTCTATCCTTGTACTTATAGGTTCATACTAGGCTATATGCCCTAGGGCATTTATAAGCCTAGCCAGAGTGAGTTTGGCTTTCACCACCCATTTTAAATGAATTTTGCTATGCCCTTTTTCGAGGTTAGTATACTGTGCCTCTGTCTAACAGTGACACAGAAGTGATACCCAGGGTAAACCTACTATCTCCCATCCACTCATCAAGATTCCTCTTGAAGAGAGTCAGTGAGGGACTCTGCCTAACCTGGACTGGGATTTTATTCCAGAGTGAAGGGGGCCTCTGGGTTATGAATCTGTCCCTCCAGCATGTCCTATTTATTTCAGTGCCGAGGTTCAAGTTTCTCAAGCGCGTAGCTCGATGGGATTTGGATTTTCTGAGGTGCAGCATGTCCATTAATTCCGGGTTGGACATGGCTTTATACGTCGGGCACAGATCGCCTCTGAGCAGGCGGTATGCCACTGAGTAGAGCTGGAGTTTCTTCAACCGGGCAGCATATGGCATCTGTTTGAGCCCTTTGATCCTCTTGGTGAGGTACTTTTGGGGTCTTTCCAGTTGCTGCAGGTGTCTGGTAAGGTACATCCCAAAAGGGGCATTGTACTCAATTATGGGCCTAATGAGGGATGAGTAAAGAGGCACGATGACCTCCCCTGATCTAGATGTGAATCCCTTCATGATTAGGTGGGCTATATAAAATGTTTTTAACCACTTTGGCCACGTGGTTGTCAAATGAGAGATTGCTATCAACTTGGGTCCCCAGGTCCCTAATTACTTCTTCTGTACTTAATGGATTACCACCTATGTGGTAATTTGTGGGCACTTTATTTTTGCCAAAGGGGATGACTATACACTTTTTGGCATTTAGCTTGAGGCCATGGCTCTGGCACCAGTTGTCTGTTTCTATGAGGCCCTTTTGTAGGATGCTTGTGTCAGCTGGAGAGTCTATTATGGCGCCCAGTTTGCAGTCATCTGCGAACATGGTCATCCACAGTCCTTCCGTGTTAGCCTGTACCTCCGAGAAATATATACCGAACAAGAGAGCTCCCAGGACTGAGCCTTGTGGGACGCCACTTGTAACTGGTTTGGAGTCTGACATGGCTCCAGCAATTCTAACCATGTGGGTTCTGTCCTTGAGCCAGTTTGCAACCCATCTAGTGACATAGGGGTTTATACTTAAGCTGGTGAGCTTATCTATAATGCCCGAGTGGGGTATTGTATCAAAGGCTTTTGCAAGGTCCACGTAGGCTGTGCGGACCACCTTACCCTTGTCAATGGCCTTGGTGACTGTTTCAAAGAAATTGACCAGGTTTAAGAGGCAGGATCTGCCCTTAACAAAGCAGAACTGGGTAGGATCCAGTGTCTGTAGGTCCCCAATATCATTATTTATGAGGTCCATGATGATCCTTTCCATAGCTTTGCGGACCAAGCTAGTCAAGCTTATGGGGCAATAGTTTCCAGGATCCGTTGAGGCACCACCTTTGTGGAGAGGGACCACTGTTGCTGTACACCACTCTTTGGGTACATATCCTGTAGTAAGGCTGAGACTGAACGGTAGTTTTATGTTTGGATTTAGTTCTTCTTGCAGTTCATGTAGGACGCAGCCCGGGACACCGTCTGGTCCCATTGATGCTGTGTTTTTTGCTTTGGAGAGGGCGGCTCTTGCCTGAGCATCTGAGATGTCAGGGGGGCAGCGCTCTGCTGGGATAGATATTTGCCCTTTTGGTGGGGAAGGGGGGGGAGTTTGTGCTGAACCTGTCAGCTGGGATGTTGGCAATGTCTGTGGGTTTGGTGTATTTTTTGTCATTTTGGACTAATTCTGAGCATATCTGGGAATTCCCACTCAGGTTCCTTAACATAACTAAAGAAAGCCTTGTGGTTATCCTTAGTGTCCTGTGCAATTTTTCTCTCGAAGCTGGCCTTAGACGATTTTATGAGTGCCCGTAGTTTTTTGCTAATACTGATCAGAGATGCCTTCCCTTTTTGGAATTTTGCTCTATCATGTAGTAACTGCCTCCTTCTATTGTATAGTTTGTTTATGGCTGGGGTCCACCAGACAGGACGCCTAACTTTGGAGGATTGGGTCTTGGTTTTATTTGGGATTGCATGATCCATGCATTCCTGAAGGTGTTCATAGAATGCGTTTATAAAGGATTCTATTTTCCATTGAACACCCTTAAACTTTCTAAAAAATCCCAAGAATCTCAAACATGAGAGGGAAGTCGTTGAACCAAAGAGTTAAAAATAGTGTCCAAAAATAAAGATTCAAAGTAACTTTATTATCATTTAGGACTGCACATGTTTAAACCTAAATGAAATTACGAGTATCAGCTCACCATGACTGCACAGAAAAAGCATAGAATACAACAAATACAACATTAGGACATATCAAGTAAAGTAAAGGAATTAGAGCTTAATACCCTTGATCAGCCTAGAGCTGAGATAGTATATGTCTAAAAGGGGGTTGGGTCACACTTTTATGAAATTTTGGTATGCCGATTAACACACCAATCTTGGGATTTTCTACTAACAAAAAGTTATGCAACTCGATGTTAATTTCCCCATTCATTAATAATTCATGTAAACATGTATGATTATACTTACAACTCTTATAAATATCATGTAACATAGTTTCAAATGTACTCATCTGAATTATTCAACATACTGTCCATAGCTGAATTATAAGCTTCTATGCTCATGGTGACCAACCCACCCCCTTTATCGGCTTTCATGAACCATAACTCTTTATTTAAGATTAATTCATTCAATGCTCACTTTTCTTTGTAATTCAGGTTAAAAAAAATTCTTTACTTTTTTATTTAAGATTTTTCTTATGTCACTCTCACAAAACTGAGGTGCTGTGCAGAACAAGGTTGTACACTGAGGGTCTACTCAAACTTTTGCTTATATATATATATATATATATATATATATATATATATATATCTTTCAACAAATAATTCAGATTAAGTTTTCTAGTAAAAAATTTTAGTTCTAAAATACTATTATTCAGGTTTGGTTTATGGCTGGGAATGAAGTTTAAACCCAAGTCCAGAACTTTACAACGAAAGTCATTTAATTCAGAGTCTGAAAAGTTGAAAAGTTTTGTGGTGGAATTCACAGTTTGTTTAAATTGCGTTATCACTTCTGTCTCCTGATCCTGCCTCTGCTGTGATTGGAATAGTTCCTTCCCCTTCCTCAATTTGAGTTTTTTGAATTGTTGACAAAGTTGTTAATATCCGAAATGGAATTAGTCCAAGGGAAGCTCTTGAAAATCTAAAGATGCGTTAAAACTGAGGTTATTACCTTCTTCATCCTTTTCCTGCTGTTCCACTCTATCAATCCTCATGACACCACTTCCCTAAAAAGTTTCAACCAGTTTTAAAGAGACAGAGGGATAATTGTTCTTAATCTTAGTTTTATCAACCCTTTTTGAAGACGAATTCATACCTGAACTGATTTATGGTTGATTTTAGAACCATTATAATTACAAAAATTGGCAGTTCTTGTTTCATAGACTGACACATCTCTAGCTACCTGTCTCTATTTACATAAAACCATAGTTTTTTCAAACCTATCTACTATGGTGAAAATATTATCATAATCATTATGTAAATCAGAGTGTTCAACCCTGTTCTGCACACCTTAAAAACATTCAAACAGTTTTGTGAGAGTGACGTAAGACAAATCTTAAATAAAAAATTAAAGAAATGTTTTTTTGAACGTGAATTATGAAGAAAAGAGAATGTTGAATGAATTAAGGCATCTTAAAGTGTTAAGGTTCATGAAAGCTGATAAAGGGGATGTGTTGGTCATCATGAACATAGAAGCTTATAATTCAGCTATAGAAAGTATGTTGAGTAATTCAGATGAGTACATTGAGACTTCGTTACGATAGTTATAAGTATATTCATATGTGTTTATATGAAATATTAATGAATGGGGACATTAACATTGAGTTGTATATATTTTTGTTAGTAGAAAATCCCGAGATTGGTGTGTTATTCGGAATACCAAAAATTCATAAAAGTGTGGCACCCACCTCCTTTTAGACCTATAGTATCAGCTCCTAGGAATAGTAATAAGGGTATTTCTTTATTTTTGGACTCTGTTTTTAACCCTTTGGTTCAACAACTTCTCTCTTCTTTTCAAGATTCTTGGGATTTTTATAAGTTCATAAGATGAACGTAGGCTACTGGCCCGGAGGCCCTTATAAGCCTAGCCAAGAATTTCGCCCATGTTCCCTCAAAGTCAGCACCTGTTTCCCCGTCCAGCAGGGAAACAGGTGGTATCCCAGGGGTGTATTTTCTGTTTCCCATCCAGTCGTCCAGGTTCTTCTTAAAGAGGGCTAGAGAGGTACTCTGCTTGACATGGAGAGGGAGTCTATTCCACAGACAGGGGAGTCTTTGGGACACAAATTTATCCCGCCAACAAGTTCTATTAATGTCACAGACCAGGTTAAGGCCTTGCTTACAGGTTGCATGAGTAGAGTTTGTCTTATGTATATGCAGCAATTCCATCAAGGCAGGGTCTGAAATGGCCTTGTATGTCAGACACAGGTCATCTCTGAGCAGTCTGTATGAGACTGAGTAGAGGGACAGGGCTTTTTAGAAAGTTTAAAGGTATTCAATAGAAAATACAAGTGCAAGGATGGAAACAACTATATGATAACTGTTGATATTATGTCGCTGTTCACTAGTATACCACAAGATGTGGGTATCAAATTTGTTAGGTTATTTATGGATAAACACACTGATTGCATTACTTGAGATTTTATTATATCATATTTTTTTTCTCTCAACAACAAATATTACAAACAAAAGGCATTGCAGTAGGGTCTACTGGAGCCCCTGCTTTCAACAGTTTAGTCTTAGGATGGTGCGAAATTGAAGTTTTGTCAACACTACAACACTTTGAGAATATTGTCTATTACAAAAGGTTTGTGGATGACCTGTTCTTTATTTTTCAAGGTACCACAGATGACTGTCAGAATTTTATAGACAATTTGAATCATAGTAGGGGTTTTTAAACTTTATCTTGGGAGAAATCAGGAATGCTGTTAGTTTTTTAGATGTTAGGTTAGAATGGGACCTACAACAAGAATTTTTTAAAAGTAAGATTTATTGTAAAACAGCCTTTTACTAATGGGTATCTTCATTATAAAAGTAACTACCTGGAATTTATAAAGAAGAACATTCCTAGAGGCCAGTTCATTAGAGCCTCTAGGATGATAAGTAGAGATATTGATTTTGTGAATGAGATTGTTTTTATTATCTCATTATTTCAGGCAAAAGGGTATATTTTAAACTTTTTGAAAATGATAGCCAGTGAGATCCATTTAAAAAGAAAATATCATTTTGCACCAATATTAGTTGCAGGGTGTAACAAAACTGAACAAAAAGTATATAAAGATAGTGAAGAAGGAAAACAAATGGCAAATAAGAGCTATAACAGCAACAGTATGGTAGCCCATTGTTGTATAGATATGTCAGTAGATCGTTTTATAATTAAAGAGGTGATTTGTAATTGGAAAATTACTGAAGGCAACAGCGAACTACTTATTGTATTAGGAAGGCATCCATTGTTTGTATACAAAAAGAACTTTAGTATTCAACAGTTATTACAGCATGATAGTACACAGATTTTTCCACTGATTACACACAAAAGTTTAGGTACTTTAAGTGTGGTTCTTGTACAGTCTGTAGATTCATATATGAGGAACCATCCATCACCTTGTAACACCATAAATATACAATTGAAACTCCAGGTAAATTTAGTTGCCTTTCAAAAGGAGTTATTTATATAGGGATATGCTTTGGATGTCAAGCCTTTTACATAGGCGTAACTAAAAGAAGTCTAGGAAAAAGAATTAAAGAGCACATATATTCAATTAAAACTACGGATGGTACTAATGCTTTTTCTAAACATTTGGGTGGTTGCAAAAAGTATACAAAATTCTTATTTTCAGTGTTCATACAAATACCTCAAGATCAAAGAAGCGGGAATTATAAGAATCTTGTTGAAATGAGAGAAACCGAATGGCAGATTAAGTTGGCAGCTGATCAATTCCCCTAGGCTGAACTAAACGATAAACATAAAATGTTTTTAAGTGATAGAAGGCTTGTTATCAAATAAAGGGTTAAACTGGGTATTATTAGGTGTCAATTAATTTTTAAATTGATGTTTTAAAGTGATTGGTAAATGTTTGTATTTAAACACAGAGTTTTTACTTGCTATTTCTGATGAAGTCAATGTTTGACAAAAGTGGCTATTAAATGTACAACGCTAATTTGTGGCAGTGGCTCCTTTTTTTGTATTCATGTTTTTACTACTTTTCAGGAATAGTATCTAGTTTGTCCTAATAGTTTGCTGTGAGAAGTGACTTCAAATGCCTGTATTATCAAGAGATAGGACTTTAAATTTAGTTTTTTTTTTCGTGAGTGAGGGATTTAAGGAAAAATATTAGTAGTTTTGTCTTTTTGGGTTGAGCTTGAGCTGTGAGTTTTGAAGTCATGTTTCAGTAGCTGCTAAAGCTTCCTGAGTAATTTTTTGGAGGTGTACCACGTTGTCAGATGTGCAAATGAATGTAGAATCATCCGCGTAATGTATTAGGGTGGCCTGTTATATGGAAGTATAGAGAGTGTCTATGAAAATGTTAAACAGGAGAGGACCAAGGATAGAGCCTTGTGATACACTGGTGGTTACTGGGAGGTAAGGAGTGAGGATAGAGTGACATTTTACTGAGTGATACCTATTGGACATGTTGCTTTTGAACCAAATAAAGAGTTATAGACTTACAAATTGGAGTTATAGACTTATTTTACTTAAAGAAATGCATGCTAATTTACATTCTCTTACTATGTCTTACTATGTCAGTTTCACAAGTTAACAGTACTAATATTTTAAAAAGTATCTATGATCAAGAGACTTGTTCCTGATTCTGGAGGTAAGAGGTTGAGAGATATTCTGACATGCTGCTATGTAAAGCCAACATGGGAGACAGGGTTGTCAACTTTGCATCTTGCCATTTCCTGACAAGTAAGCCACTCCTCTGACAAAAACATACCCCTTTTACCAAGCCACATCCAGAAGCAGCAGTTTTTTTTTTAAATGCCATATACTGTGCTTGCACAGATGGTCTTAGATGATATGGAGCTCTAGGCAAAGGAGTTCTTGGCACTGGTCACCCCACTTTCTACTTCACCCTAGCACATCTGCTTTTTCCCTTCCTTGCCTCCCCATACTATTCAGATCACTTTTATGTTTTGTTCCAGTTTGTCTTACTTGTCAGTTTTTTCCTTCCCCCTTTCAACTTAGCCTAACTGTGCAACAATATACTGCAATAATTGTGTAAGAAGTAATTTAATTTAGCCATGGGTCTGGGGCAGCTAGGCCTGGGTTTCTAAATGCTCAGAGGTGCATTTTAGAGTTTTTTTCCACAACCTTTGTTCTAATGATAGACTGAAAAAAAAGTCATGACTAAGGAAAGAAACTTCCTATTTTTTCTTTCAATGAAGAAAAAAAAGGCAGCCCTGAACAGCTAATTTATGAGAAGTATGATTACTATTAAGTGTGTAAGTAAAAATCCTCCCTTAGATGATGCTGTAAATTAATTCAGTACAACTTTCCTAAATATCCTAAATAGTTTTGCAACTCCTAGAAGGAAGAGACTAAAAACAAGTAATGCAATTTGGATAACCACAAAAACAGAAGAATGCTAATGCAGGATAGGGAAAAAGTGTGGAAAGAATGGCAAAAATATAAAACACCATAATAGCTCAAAAATTTCAGAATGTTCCACAACCGTATTAAAAGGGCAAATAAATGAAGACAAAAACAATACTATAACAACATTCAGAACAATAGTAAACACAACCCTAAAAAATTCTCATCATCCATTAAAGAAATCTTACATCACGTCCAACAATTCAAGCCTAATCCCTCTTGGAATAACTCATCACTCGAAACTGAAATAGAATTTAGCCCTTATTTCATAGTATAGTGTCCCTAACCAAGGATTCCCCAGCATCTAATCCCACCACTGCCCAACAGTCATATAATACCACATCCACTTTCAACTTCAAACCTGTGCCCACTTCCTGTATAAAACTGCTTTTGAACAAACTCAAACTATGCTGTACTTCAGCTGATTACCTTCCAAGTGAGTACCTTAAAATAACAGACTTGCCTATCCTGTCTCAGTCCTTATAAACAGATCAATCCAGGTATCCCATATTACCTTTCTCGCTCTCTCTCTCTCTCTCTAGAAAGAAAAATCACGTTATCCCTCTACACAAAGGAGAAAATTTAACAATCATCACTAACTTTAGACTTATAGTAATATTATCCCCCCTCCAAAAACTTGAAAAATATATTCAAAAACAAATCCTAAACTATCTCCTACAGGAAGAACTCCCATCCCCACACAACATGGCTTCCATCCCTTCCATAATACTAACATTGTCACTTTTATAGATACTGTCAGTGAAGCTAGAGATAATGGCATTCTAGTGTCTCCTCCTTATTTATAGACTTGTCTAAAGCCTTCAACACAGTTTGTCACAGCAAACTTTTACTTAAAATGTCCTCACTAGGTCTATCTCAGACCACCCTTCTATGGTTCAAAAGTTATTTGTCTAGTAGGTATCAGTCAGTAAAATGGTACTTCACTCTCTCCATATCTCCCAGTCACTATCGGTGTATCACAAGGCTCTATCCTTCATTCCCCCATCTTTAACATTTTCACCAACACTCTCCACAAATCCCAGACCCATACAACAGGCCTCCCTAATACAATACGCAGATGACTCCACACTCGTATCCATATACGACAACCTGGTGCATCTCCAAAAAGTTACTCAGGAAGCTTTAAAAGCTACTAAAACATGGCTTTGTAACTCACAAGTCATGGTCATCAACCCCCCCCCCAAAAAAACACTTTTTCCCCAAATCTCTCTCTCATGAAAAAACAAAATTTAAAAATCTTAATAATACAACCCTTGAAGTCACTTCTTACAGCAAATTATTAAGGATGATGGAGGATAATCTTAAATTCAATCTGCATATACCAAATTGCATTAAAAACTCAGCAAAAACTAGGGATGCTTTATAGAGCCAAAAACTATCTTGCCAATGCAACTAAAACTACATCTGCCACTACTTACTTCCTCCACTACTACTTAATGGCGCTGCTATCCTTACTAACTTCCAGACATTACAAAAAACAAAACCTGAACAATGGTATAATAAAGTGGCTTAATTTGCAGCAAATATGCTTTTCAGAACCAATCATTCCATAGCACTAAAAAGTGTAACTTGGTTAGAATTACCCTGTCAGCCAACGTATACACAGGTTCTTACCAGCTGTGAAATTATCCAGCATCCATATTCTTGACCAGCAATAAATACCATTCTATACAACTATGTTCCCACTCAGTCGTTATGATCGAATGACCAAAAACTTCTTTCTGTCCACAAACCTACCAAATCTGCTGAGCATGGTCTGTACTCATACCATGTTATTAAAACCTGGAACTCCTTAACTGTGCATCCTTCCAGTCCTTTAAAAATATTCTGAAAGACTTCCTAGCCAAAATCTGTCTCTTTTTATGCACAACCCCAGGATAAACTGTATCATTAAATATAAACAAGTACCTGTTTATACCTTGCACCACCTTACTCCATTTTCTTCACTCACTTCTTTATTTCAGTCAGTTTCTCTCCCCTGAATCTCTTAATAAACCATAACCGTGTTTTCCTCTCACTTCATATTACAATTCTTGTTTGTATTATACTAACTTACTTCTAATTTTTCTAAACTGGCTAAAATTTCTCTAAATATCAAATCATTGCCTTATAAGTTGTATCCATTTTAACCAGTGCTGTCACATTATGTCCAGTTTGGCATAATTATTTAAACTGTACATTTTTTGCATTATTTTTAAAGATTGTAAAGTTATTGTTCTTAAAATATCTTTGTAATACTTTGGAGCTTTTCTCCCCGGGCCTCTGGTAAAAATGTGCACCTACCCATTTGGAATTTTCCAGTAATCAAATGTCAATAAACAATAAATAAAAAATATTTCAAAATTTTCACTATGATTGACATTTGAGTGAACAAATACATAAAGAAGTTGACACATATGGCAGTGTCTGTCAAACTGGTGTGGTGCACAGCTCTCAAATGTTTCTGATAGCTGTATTAACTCCCTGACTGTGCCTCATATTTTAACCTGTTCTTTGCATAAATGTTGAGCGTCTGATAAATCACTGAGGAATACAGTCAGTCTTACATCTCAGCTGTCACTGAGTTCGTAGAACATCCCTGATTTTACCTCATATTTTTGCACTGTTCCCCTGTAATTTTTTTGATTTTGTAGTATATTGCTGAGGATTACACTCAGTCAGTAATGCCAGTAGTTAGAGTTTCATTCTTTGTATTATTCAAAAATATATACATTGCTACAAAATATGATGCTGAATTAACTATTTAAGTGGATTAGAGTAACATTTAAAAATTGTATCTGTTTTGGGGCATTTGTTCTATCACTATTCTTGGCTTTGTCCAGAATTCTTGAGCAAAGACTTTGAAAGATATGCGGTTAGTCAATAATGCCAGACAACTCAGTTGTATATGACCTAAGCAAAACATGTTGTTCTATTAACTTTTGAAGTGCATTAGATTTAAAAGCATGTTTTTCCTGTTGCCATTCAGGCTTTGTTGCTTCTTGCATACATGTCTAAGTAAGACAGCAGTGTTCATTTATTTTTGGAGCTTCTCATCAGCATAACAAATGGGCTAATCTTATAAATGAACACTGCCAAACATGGTCAGCTACTGCTGTTCCTTTGCTGGGCAGATAAGTCTCATTTGGGGAAATAAAGTCCACTTAACTTATTTTTTTCTGTAAAACTTAATTAAGCTAGGATAAAGTATTTTAATGACTGTCACATGACATTTGAACACTTATGAATGGGAGTGTTTTTTTTTTTTTTTTTTTTTTTTTACTTTTGTGGTAAACATGCTGTTAAAAGTAACTTTAAACCAGTTTTTCTGTTTTAAAAGTTGTAGTATTTTACATCTGAGGGCTGGGGTAAGTGTTTAAAGTGATTTCTAGTTAATGATGCAGGGCTTCCCTTGGAATCAGGCACATGTTTTGGTTTAACCATGAAACAGTCTACTTGTTCTTCAGTTCTTCCTTTTCTAGCCACAAAAAGAAGAAATATATCCCACAATCTTTGCCACCAAAGTAGGCTGCTGAAGTGCCTCAGCTGCATGCTGTGACTCTGCTGTGATGAAAACTGGTTTCTCAAACCACTCAGCCTTTTCCTTCAGTCCAACTGACATTGTCCCTACAACCACCATGGACCAGGAGTTAATCATGTAATCTGCAGCTGTAGAAGTGCCTTTGGCAGGCAAGGGAAAGACTGTCTTTTCATTCCTGGGAAATGTAGGCAAAGAATGACATTCTGCCTAGCCAAAAAAGCTGTGCTCATTTATAGGGACATTTTTTGCTGGCAAATGAGGGTCTCTTTCTATAGAAATTCTGTCGTATTTACCCTAGACAGGAGCAATTTATTTCGGCTTAGTTCAGGGTGTAATGCAGTTTCTTGACCCTTCCTGTACATCTGTTTCTGGTAAAAGAAAAATAAATTCTTCATTTTCTGAAGCGATTCAAGAGTTTGAACCTCAGAATGATTCTAAAGGCACAGATTATGTGTTGTCTCCACAGAATTATAATTCACATTCTGAGGAAGGTGTGATGTCAGCCAGCACTTTTGAAGCATCCTCTTTCTCTGAACCTATTTCCCAAATGACTCAGTTGCTTCATTGGAAAGGCAGCGATGTTTCTCAGTCTATCAGGAAGCGCTATGATTTCTTACAAATGGAATTTCCAGAACATACTTCTCTTCCTGCTGTTCTATCTCTCAACCTCTTAATGCAAAAAATCTGGATAAAGCTTGACAAAATGGAGGTACAAATAGGGACATATTTTAAATATTGATCTTATAAACTTAGAAAGTTGCTAGAGTAATAGGATAAATTTTAATATATATTTTCTGAAGGACTTGAAGTCTGAAACTCAAATGTATAATTATTTAGTGACTTCAATCATGAGATCATCCCAGTGATTTGCCAGGAAAAAAGTGGAACAGGCCAAAAATATGAGCCAAAACATCTGGATATTCTGCGAAAATCTGTACAGTTGATAGGTAGTTCTGTCTTGTTAGGAGGATGTTTTTTCATAGCCTGCAATTTTACAGAAAGTCCACCTGTGGCCACCAAAGTAGCTAATAGACTATAAAAAGTACCTCCATCTTTTATGTTTTCATATACTCATTCCAGAACAGACACAACAACTATTGATTTGGGGATCCAGATGCTACTGAACATTTAGTTATAGTAATCCCTCACTTTCTGACAAGGATGGGAAGGCTTTTGATAAATTTGGGAAAAAGTGATTTTTCTGTAGCACTTGTTTTTAGAATTCACTACTGTCAAGTTTATATATTGAAGTGTATGCTTGCTGCTTGTGAGAATATGAGGACTATTTTGGCATCTGTTTCTTATAGAGAGGAGAAATATGCTTAGTGTAATCTGGTTGCTTCTGTGTCTCAAGTGAGTACCATTGTTTGATATGTGCTTATGATTCTGCTGCTGCCACCACCAGGGCTGCCACCACTTGAACTGTTATGAGGAGATTTGCCTGGGTGCATTCTCAAAACCTCCCAAAATATATAAAAAATAAAATTTTGAATTCTGCCTTGAACAGATAACTCATTTTTGGATATTTTGATGTAGAGATCATTAAAAAGTATGACGAGGGAAAGCTGATTCAAGGTATCAGATTTTCAACCCTCCTTCTGCAAGTTTGCCATGGGATTCAATGCCCCCTCCACAGCTTTCTTTGAAAAGTAAAATAAACATTCTGTGCAAGCTGGTGATAAGCAAATGTTTAAAAAGTAATAACAGGGAGGTTCCAAAAATGAAAGCAGGAACACCCCCCAAGAACAAAAGACAGTTTATTACTTCTGACTGACTGACTATTGAAAGATTTCTAACCACCATCCAACAGATGGGTTCTCAGTGTAATCCTTCAAGGTTACAGATGGCAGTCTCTCACTCCTTTTCTGGAGATATTTCCTCACCTGTTAGACCACACTCTTCTTTTCCCTCCTGTCATTCAGCATATGCTTGCTCATGGAGTTATAAAAGTTGCCCCTCCTGTTCAATTAGGGGGAAAATTTTATTCCAGGATGCCCCTGGAGTCAAAGAAAGAAGATTCTTGGAGACCAGTTCTGGATCCTTCCTTTTTGAATCTGTGAAAGTACCCAAGTTCAAAATACTGGCCATTCACAACCTGTTACCCCTTATTCCCCATTTATGTTTTCTAATCATAAGATCATAGGAAGTTACTAGGGTAATGGCCTTAGGGACCTTACAAGCCTAGCCAAGTTCTACCCTTATTTTCATAACCAGCACCTAATGCCCATGTTCAAGAGGGACACAGGTGGAACCCTTGGGGTGAATTTACAGTTACCCATTCAATTGTCCAGATTGCATTTGAAGATGGCCAGTGAGGTGCTCTGTTTGACATGAAGTGGGAGTCTGTTCCAAAGGTGCGGTAACCTGTGGGAGACAAATTTGTCCCTCCAGCAGGTTCTATTAATGTCACATATCAGGTTAAGGTCTTTAGAGCAAGTAACCTGTGTACAATTTGACTTGTGGATATGCAGCATTTCCAGTAAAGCAGGGTCAGAGATTGCCTTATATGCAAGGTAGAGATCGCCTCTAAGTAGTCTGTATGAAACAGATTAAAGTGACAGTGATTTCAGACAGTCCCTAGATTTAAATGATACATATCATCATATTCCTACAGATCCAGATTTCAGATGTTTTTTAAGGTTTTCTGTGTCTGGATCACATCAGTCCTCTGCATTATCCTTTGGCCAATCTATTTCTCCTATGGTGTTCAGAAAGTGTCTGGCTCCTGTGACAGCCTACTTCAGACTGCAATGTATTCATATTTTTCCTTATTTAGATGACTTGCATATATTTTAAAAGCCTTTTTCAAAGCGTCAGGAATCTCTCGGTTGGGTAATGGATCTCCTAAACAGGTTGGGATTTCAAGAGAACTTACAGAAGTCGTCTGGCTCCTTCTTACAGGATTGTTTTCCTGGGATGTCTCCAGGACACCTCAGTTCAAAGAGATTTTCTTTCACAGGAGAATATAGATCTGTATTTAGAGCTATTCCTGAGTTTTTTCACTCAAACTACTGTCTCAGCAAGAGAATTACTCAGGATTTTGGGTCTCGCGGCAACTATGATACTTGTGATATCTTTTGCAAGACTCCACATGGGGAAAAAAATCAATGGTACCTGAAATTTCTGTGGCCCCAGCATCAACATCCACTGTTATTTCAGATTTCAGTTTTGGGATTTGTGAAAAGGGAGATTTTTGTGGTGGGAGACATAAAATTTCTTAAAATCCAGTTCTTCCATTCTTCCTTCCTGCTCCAGCATAGTTAGTCACACGAGAAACTTCAGCAGCATCTATGGGAATAAAAGTGCAAGGTTTTCGGAACAAAAAAGACAGACCAAAACACCTAAACATAAAAGAGATGTTAGCTCATATAAAAGCTCTCACTTTTCTCAACCGTCATTGTTCCTCATGATTTCTTCAAGTGTTTGCAGACAATACCAGAGTAATATTGTACATAAACAAGCAAGGGGGAGACCATCTTTTATCCTCTGTGCAGACTAGCCATAGTCGTCTGGGATATATCTTTTTAGCACAATCTCATTCTACAGGGGCATCTTATAGATCATCAGAGGAAAACTGAGTGGTAGATAAGCTGAGCAGGACAAGGACAGACACTCATGAATGGAAACTGAATCAGGGGTGTTCAAAGAACTAATCCAACTTTGGGGAACACCTCCATTAGATCTATTTGCCACTTCACAACAATCAGTTGGCAAAATTCTACTCCAGAACCCCACGCAAGAAGGCCTGGAAAACAGATGCATTTTCTTTTCCTTGTTCAAGAATGTTCCTTTTATGCTTTTCCACACTTTCCACGAATATCTAGGGTCATTCTGAAGATGTAGAATGCCTCCTCAAAGATCACTGTGGTGATTCCCTTCTGGTTCAAACAACAGTGGTTCTCTCTTCTTTTGGAAATGGTCAGCGGCAATTACCACAAGATTCATCATAGACTAGATCTACTCACAGAAGACCAGGAGTGTTTGATACATTCTGAGCCCAAAAACTACAAGTGTTTGCCTGAATGATAGACTTTTAATACCTTTTAGGCACCTTTTTTTCTGAGGACATGCAACAGGTTTTAATGGTGGCAAGAAAGATTGTAATTTGAAAATCATATATTAGTAAATGGAAATGTTTACTAGTTGGTACCAAGAAAAGAAAAATAACCCATTCAGGGTTAGAGTTTCTTTGGTTCTACAGTATTTGTGTGAGTTACTATCCTGTAGTCTGTCTTACTCCTCAGTCAAGGTTCATTTGTTGGTCATTTTAGCATGTCTGCCCCTGGATCCCCCTCTTTCAATGCAGTGTCATGAAAATGTTATTGAAAGGGGTATTGTATAAGAAGCCTAATAGGAAACGGGTGTCTCCTCCTTGCAATCTTAATTTTGTGTGAGACTACACTTGCTGCATTTGAACCAGCTCATTAGGCTGACCTGAAGTTCTTAGCATGGAAAATAGTTGCACATTGCTTTGGCAGTGCATACAGCCTACCTCGACCTGGCCAAGGCCTTTGATACCATTCTCTACTTGGGTATCATCAGCAAACTAGGCATCAATCCTTACACCACTAGGTGGGTTGAAAATTGGCTCACAGACAGGACCCACAGAGTGAAAGTTGCGGATTCCAAGTCAGACTGTCGATCAGTCACGAGTGAAGTCCCACAGCGCTCGGTCCTGGGCCCTCTTCTGTTTGGGATATACTTTTCAGAAGTCCAGGTCAACACAGAAGGATTCTGGCTGACCAAGTTCACTGATGACTGCAAGCTAGGAGTCATTATCAACTCCCCAAGTGATGCAGACATCCCACAAAAGGGCCTCTCTGAGACCAATGACTGGTGTCAGAACCATGGCTTGAAGCTTAATGCCAAAAAATGCGTTATCATCCCTTTTGAAAAAAACTCTCAGTTCCCATCCATTGATGGGAGCCCACTGAACACTGAAGGGGCCATAAAATATCTGGGCACCCAGGTCGACAGCCACCTCACCTTCAACCACCACATTGCCACTGTGGTCAGAAAGTCCTTCTATGTGGCACATCTTATAACCAAAGGTTTCGCATTCAGGAAGAAAGAGATCATCATCCCTCTCTCTACTCATCCCTCATTAGACCAATCATCGAATATAATGCCCCATTTGGCATGTACCTGACCATACACATACAACAGCTGGAAAGGCCACAAAAGTACCTCACAGAAAGAATCCTAGGCCTTAAACACATGTCCTACATGGACAGACTCAAGAAACTTCAGCTGTTCTCAGTCTCTTATCGTCTACTTAGAGGTGATCTCTGCTTGACTTACAAAGCCATGTCAGACCCAGCCTACTTGAAATGCTACACCTAAAGAAATGCCAACCCCCCCCATGCCACACGCTCCAGAGATCACAACCTCATTACCACAATTAACATGCTGGAGGGACAGGTTCATCTCATAAAGACTACCCATACTCTAGAATAAGCTTCCCATTCATGTCAACCAGAGCACCTCACTGTCCCTCTTCAAGAGAAATCTTGACGAGTGGATGGGTAACAGAAAGTTCACTCCAGGGATCATTCCAGTTGCAGTAGTGGATATGGGCACTGTGAACTAACATCAGGTGACACAGTGCCTGGGAATTTTGTTTGGGCTAGGCTTGTAAAGGCTCCAGGGCCATTAGCCTAGTACACACCTATGAACTTATGAACTTCTACAAGAAGAGTATCAGAGTTGCAAGCCCTCATGGTGGGCCAGCCTTGTGTCATTTTCAACAAAGACAGAGTTTCCTGAAGAACTAATCTCCATTTATGACTAAAGTGGTATCTGAGCTTACCTTAAGCCAAGCTGTTTATCTCCCTGTCTTCTTTCCAGAACCTAAGAAAGAGGGCAAAAGGATACTCCATACCTTGGATGCACACAGACAACTCAGGTTCATAGGTGTGTACTAGGTTAATGGCCCTAGAGCCTTTACAAGCCTAGCCCATAGAAGTGCCCTGGTATCGTGCCACCCGACTTTACTGTCTTGATTTAACTAAATATTTCAGAACTTCTGATCAAGGGAAGAAAAAGGGCAATTTTTGTCAAAACAGATGCAAAGATTTTGGACACCATCCCATGCTTAGCTGTTGTTGATAAACTGTCCTGGTTTAAGTGTTAATCCTGGTGTAACTCATTGGATAAAAAATTTGGCTCAAAAGTAGAACCCATGGAATTAGGGTAGGTAGGTGGCTGTACCTCCTCCAAAAGACCTGTCACTAGTGGTGTACCCCAGGGTTCAGTCCTTGGGACACTTCCCTTTGGCATTTACTTCTCGGAAGTCAAAGCTAATGTAAACTGTTTGTGGCTGACAAAGCTTGCAGATGACTGTAAACTTGTTGCTATCATAATTTCTCCAGAGGACACAGAAATCCTCTAAGAGAGCCTTTCCCAAACAAATAGCTGGTGTCATAACCATCGACTAAAACTAAATGCCAAAAAATGTATAAGTCTCCTTTGGCAACCATGATGTCCCATGTTGCTATCACAAAGATAACACACCCCTGAAAATCAATTTGGTAGTTAGGGACCTGGGAACCTATGTGGACAATAAACTGTCCTTTGATTACCACGTATCCACTGTTATAAGAAGGTTTGTTTTCTTTGCGTAGCTTATTAGTAAGGCTGTGATGTCTAGAGCCAGGTATGTGATTGTTCCACTGTACTTGCCTCTTATTAGGCCGATCATTGGGTATAATACCCACTTTGGTATGTACCTGTCCAGACCCTTAATGCAACTTGAATGACCTATCACTATCTCACCAAGAAAATTAAGGGCCTAAATCATAAAAACTGCACTGACCATCTGAAATCTCAGTCTATCTTCTCATTATCTTGCAGGCTACTAAGGGGCAATTTCTGCCTTGTATACAGTCTCAACAGATCCTGCACGCTTTGATCTACTGCACACCCACAAGTCCAGTGGTGGAATAGTCAGCCGTTCAGGAGATTAATCTCTTCTTCAACATAAATTAATCATTTGGAGGGATGGATATGTATCACAGAAAACATACTTTCTTTGGAATCATTTTCCTCTCCACATACAGCAAAGTACTTCCCTTACAAATAATCTGGATGAATGGATGGCAAACAGCAAAGTCACCCCTGGTTAAGCACCCTTGTCCCTTATGGTAGAGGTAACATGTAAATGTTTTACCTGACTCTGAGATATTTGCACTTAAATTACAAGGGCTAAATACTTAATGGGAATGCAGGCTAGGATTTTAATCAGTTTCACAAATAAATAGCCTAATACATACTTATGAATCTATGAACCTATTTCAAAATGATTGTTTCATGCCTGGCTTCATCTGTGTCTTTTTGAAAGGGATGGATTCTAGAAGTATTCTAGAAGCAGCAACATGTTTCTTTGTGAACACTTTTACAGGTCTAGGACAGGCTTTTCTAGGAGCATTCTTCAGGGGCACCTGGACCCTCACCCCTCCTGCTCCTAGTCATGTTAAGTTAGGGAAATCTACCCCTATATCTTTGACTACTGCAAAAGTGATCCTTCTAAAGAAAAGTTGTATAAGTAAACTTACCATAATAGTAGATGTCCAAATAATAGTTGCTACCTACCTTAATTCCCCTTATTTTTGTATGTTTTTTATGCCATGGGGTGGTCTTTTATTGTTATATTCCTAGCACTGTCCTCTTTGGGTTTAGCCCCTCTCTGTCAATTGATATGAAAGCTCTAAAGGGCTTGGTGCCCAAACCTACTTCTAGTCAACTCAACTCAAGCTGACTAATGGTTTGGGTGATTAGAAGGTGCCCTGAAAGTTTTGGAAGCTGGACAGATGTTATATCATCAACAGGGTATAGCCCATATAGCTAAGGTTACTGCAGCAGTGACCATTTGAACATCTACTTTTATGATAAGTTTATTTACACAATTGTACTTTCCTGGAAGAGCCTGAAGCAAATCTGGCCACTCTGTTCTAGGCAGTAATAACTTTGAGTAGATCACCCTGCTGTGGAGCAGATGTTAAAAGCATTCTATAGGTTCGCGATAGGATGAGTATAACTCTGGCTACAATAGTTCTAATATCCATGGAGAGTAAATCAATTGGTAAAGTGTCCCCCTTTATTTTATGCATCCTTTTGACAACTTCACTTATGTGTTTTGATAAAGGGAGATTTGTCCAAAAGTGCAACCTGGTGTTTGTTGAAGTTAAACTGAGAAATACCATTGAACTGGCTGAGTACATTTGTCTGCTAAGTAATATAATTGCCCGGTATGACTTAAGTATCAGCTCTACTTATGTCATAAAGTTGGGAATTTGTAATAATGATGATCTTTTGAAAGTTAAGGAGTCTCTAATTGCACTAACTGATATTTAGTGTATAGTAGTCCTCTGTATTTTGACTTATAATCACAAACTTTATTAGGGAATTAACAAAATTAAGGCTGTAAGACAGAGATTGAGTACTCCCTTCTAGGTTCCAGTATGTTGCTTTTTATTTTGCATTTTAAGTAGTTCCCAGACTGAGCCTAGTTCTTTTGGGACAGTGTTCTACCCCAGGTTAACAAATATAAATAAATGGAAACACTCCATATAATCAAACCTTCATAATCTCGAGAGTGTTTCACACTGGCAGAAGTGATCGAAACTCATTTAATCTCTTCTGCCAGTGTTAAGTCCGTGTAATATTGTGCATGGTGGGGTCAGGGAATTTGCCCTTTCCCCACTCTAGAGCGATCTCGGAGTTGGGATATATAATTAGCATGGGGGCTTGCCCCCCTGTAAAAACATAAAGTGCTTTCTTTTTCAGTCTTTCGGAATCAATTGTTAGTCATTTGAAATTTGCGTACTTCGATGTTTAAATGTACATCCAAATAAATAAGTCTCTAGACATGATTTTATGTGAAAATACATTACAAAATAAATATGCAAGATAACATTTTGTGAATATAAAGTAACCATATTTTAAATGTGTTGTAAACTTGGCTAACATTAGTAACAAACACTATGACTGTTTATTCCACCTGTAGAGAGGCATTTTTCCATTTCTGAGTGATACAGTGGTGTACAGGTTAGTGTTGCTGCCTCTCAGTAATTGGTTCTCTGGTTCATCTCCAGTTTGGTGTGCCATCTGTTCAGAATCCTGAAGTGGGTCATGGGAGGTGTTTTCAGAAATGCATGACTTATTGTGTAGTCCTGTTTCTAGCATTGCTCAGTACATTACGAGGCATTGATTCAAAGACTGCTGTTACACCAAAGCGTATGAAGCCTCCAGCAAGTATCACCAGTAACTCCAGTAAGTAGTCGTCTGTTGGATATGGCTGCGTACAAATGTGGAAGTCCAGGGGCATGGCTAATGTAAATTAGCCATGTGCTTTGCCACCGAGTCTTGCAAAAGAATCAAAATAGTATAACAGAGTGATTCAGAGACAAGTTCTACTGTGCTATTTCAGAGTGGATTAATCAGAACTGAATGTGGTACTTTATAGTGTACACCCATTGCTGTCTATGGCAGCAGTGGGTCTTTTAGTGCTGTAGGAGGTACTTACTGTGAGGCTGTGTGTTTGTGTGTGTGAGTGTGAGGGTCTGTAGGTGCCTGTGCAACAGTATTGTGTATGTTGGTGGGGGAAACACATCACATTTGTTCCAGCAGTGTTAAGTGTTTGATTCAGAGACATGCAGTTAAGTTGTTAATGAGCTAATTGTATCATGCAGTTTCTATTGCTACTTAGTTTCATAGTTCTGGTAAAGCACAACAACAAGTTGAGTTTCTGAATATTCCCCTTCATATTCTCCTTGTGTTTGCAGGAAATGTGCTTTCTGTGGAGTTTGTGTCCTCCCTTTGCCACATGAGTTTTTTATCAGGGGCTCAGGTTTCCACCTACATTCCAGATGTATGGCAGTAAATGAAGTTGCGAGACTTGCATAAAAAGCAACATGTGAGGCTTTAGACTGACAGAAAGGAAATAACAGGACTGTAATTATGAGGCAAAATTTGTAATTCTAGCCCTTTACAGATGCATGTAGCAGTGCTGTGAGGACCAAAACATTCTTTGCAACACTCACACAAGAGGCTCATACAACGATGGAAGAAAAGACTGTAGCTATGCATTTATTGTGCCAGATAACCAAATCATGCCATAATCAATTAATTAAATTAAATAGCCATAACAGGAATTTTGAAAGGATGCAAAACAGATTGCAAAATTGATGTCCAGCCCTTCAACAATCAACTATCATCGGTATGATAGAACAAAAACTACATGTTAACACAACTACATCCCTTTGTATCCACTTTCAGCCCTGTCTTTCTCCACTAGAGCAGAGGGACTTACTTACTTTACCCTTTCACCTAAGAGGCAAGGCCAACTCCTCCACACTCATTCTTAAATCCCTTATGAACTATGTTATGGATAGTTCTGACAGATGTATTCCATCACCATAGGGTACTTCTGGATTCTTTATCCTTAAATCCTGATACTAGATTACATCATCACTTTCTTGATCCCATTCAATGTCGTATCAGTGATATAGGTAGCACATTCACCTTTGGTGCAGAAGGCTGTGGGTTTTATTCCCACACCAGGTAAATTGATTGCTGGCACTGCATTGCAGCATAAGGAGGGGGTGCTGCACTCCTGAGTATGTTGTCCTTGGATGAGATGTAAAACCGAAGCCCCATCTGCTTGAGTTGGATGTAGCTGATGGGGATATAAAAGATCCCTTTACGCCTATTGAAAAGAGTAGGGTTTTGTCAAAGGAAACAACTTCAAAGACCAATACACGTAAGGTTCAGTTAAGGCATATTTATTTACTTGCCGCAAGGAGACAAAAACATGCAAATACAAGGATTTGTCTAACTACTAACAGGAAGTATGCTTATTCTTATACTATTTTACAAGACATGGCCTTCTATGGCTGACGTAATCAAACACAACTTTCAGTATTGTTCTACAGCAGATGTTACTCAGATTTTCTGCTGACATGACTAGATTTGTGAGAAACTTTTGAGAAAAACAACCTGGCCTTGGTGAGCACTAACTCGTTTACAAGCTTCCATGGTACAGTGTTACATTTCAAGGTATTCTTCTAATTCAGATACAAGCAAATGCTGATTGCAGTTCATATTTTCAAACAGGCTTTGTCCTAATTATCTATGGATTCTACAGATGTATTTTCTCACAGCACAAACAGAACTCCTTGTCTAAGCTTCATATAAGTAGTATTGTTCTATTCATTATTTTCCTAACATAAGCAGGAATCATCTGCTTCTCAGTAAATTTCCAAGGCACAAGCAAGATTTTAGCTAACAATACAAGGTCAGAAAGCATCTGCAGTTTGTACAGATTTATGCAGTATGAAATAGAATAAATGTGTTATTTAAGTATCTTTGCTTTTTTTTCACTTGGAATAGCTTCTGTAGCTTACCCTGAACTAGCTTGAACTGTTTTTTAACTGTTTGCTGCATTATTTTAAAATCTGCACTTAAAGTTACATTTTAGTTGAATTTGATCGAAAGTTTGTTTGTTTGTTTGTTTGTTTGTTTAATTTAACTGTTGAGGCTGCCCACTAAAGTGTGCTAGCCTGTGTAACTGATTTATCACTGTTTCTGCATTTTCTGTGTGTTTCTATCAAAAACAAAAAACAAAAAAATCCCTGTTTTCCTGCCTATCCTCGACTAGTTTAGACCAGTTTACAGGCATTGCTGTATTCTGGGCTGTGGTGTAGTTCCTGTGTTGTCCATTACCTTCCTTGGATAGAAGGAAGTTTCTTTGCTCACAAGTGGGAGTGGGGGAGCCGAATATGAGCAGCCTACCTGTCCCTGTAGGAAGTGACCTCAGCACAAGAAGCTGTAGTAATTGGTTGTTTTGGACCATTTCTAGCTCTTTTGTAGTTCACTGTTTAAAATCCGCCTCTGGGCGTTTTTTTCTGGCTATACTGCTCAGACAAGCTCCTCGTGGTCCTGCAGAGTGGTCCTAGCAGCAGGGAACTCAGAAAAGAGACTACTTTCTGGATTTAAGTATCTTTGCTTTTTTCACTTGGAATAGCTTCTGTAGCTTACCCTGAACTAGCTTGAACTGTTTTTTAACTGTTTGCTGCATTATTTTAAAATCTGCACTTAAAGTTACATTTTAGTTGAATTTGATCGAAAGTTTGTTTGTTTGTTTAATTTAACTGTTGAGGCTGCCCACTAAAGTGTGATAGCCTGTGTAACTGATTTATCACTGTTTCTGCATTTTCTGTGTGTTTCTATCAAAAAACAAAAATAATCCTTGTTTTCCCCTCTCCTCGACTAGTTTAGACCAGTTTACAGGCATTGCTGTATTCTGGACTGTGGTGTAGTTCCTGTGTTGTCCATTACCTTACTTGGATAGAAGGAAGTTTCTTTGCTCACCAGTGGGAGTGGGGAGCCTTGAGCAGCCTACCTGTCCCTGTAGGAAGTGACCTCAGCACAAGAAGCTGTAGTAATTGGTTGTTTTGGACCATTTCTAGCTCTTTTGTAGTTCACTGTTTAAAATCCGCTTTGCACTGCTTTAGCGGTTGTGCGCATAGCGCAGTTAAACAAGGTTAAACTTCTTCTGGCTCCGCCAGGTCTGCTCTTCAAATTTTCCCTTAAGGAAGCTCTACTCTTAGTATAATCAGACTACTCACTATATTATAAGCCTAGCACTTGTTCTCAATACTTCTCTACTAAGTAAGCACTCTGCATTACTAAGTAAAGCACTACATCTACTTACCACCCCTGTGAATATCCACTTCCTTAAAGGTACAGCACTCCCTTATACTGTTCTAGCATGTCGAGTGGTAGATTACTGGCGTCCTCTCCAGTTCAGCTGGTCAATCTGGGTATCTTGAGACAATGCTACAATTGTCTCATGTACACAGACAACCCTCTCCTCCTCCCAACAAACACAAATACATGTGAGAGATGCAACTATATAGCCAAACTGGAGGCTGAACTCTCTCAACTCAGGGCTGGCATGACCAGACAGGAGGAGATGGCAACCACACACACAACAATCCCAGTCCCACATAGACCTACCACAACTGCAAACCAAACACATAAAAACACAAAGACATACTTTGAGGCTCTAATAAAAAACTTACCAAAACAACAGAGGCTCCCAAAGCAGACATCCAAAAATCCACCACCTCAAAACAAAACACATGCAACACATACTTCAATAAATCAGTGTGTCAACCAATCACAGCCCTTAAGGCCAAACACCTTGCCTGATACACTAGTAATAGGTGACTCTATAGTCAGACACACTGATGTCCCGCTGACCAGGCTGAACAAGGAGAGGGTGACTGTGAGCTGTCTATCGGGAGCTAGGATCCGCCACATAACACACGCACTCAAGTCACTCCAAAGCAAGTACAAATATGACTCCGTCATTGTCCATGCTGGTGTGAATGACTGGAGACGTACCTCCCTGGACTACATGAAAAGAGACATAGAGGCACTCTCCGATTATGTAGCCCAGGCTGGTATGACCCTGACCCTGAGCAGCATCTTGCCCTCACCAAGAATGATACCACAATACAAAGACAAGATGATCAGCTTTAATAATTGGCTCAAGTACTGGTGTCATTCTAAGGGGATCCAATGTCTGTCTGCCTGGGATGACATGTTGGACAAGCCATGCTGCTTCACAAGGGATGGCTTACACCTGTCACCACTGGGCTTCCGGATATTGGCTAAGGCTCTTGCCACCCCATAGTTCCTTTTTTAGGCAAGGCTCAAAAGACAAAGCCACCTCCTTAGAAAACAAAAATGGAAAAAAACTAAGGGTAATGCTGCTCAATGCCAGAAGTCTAAATCTCAAGATGCAGGCACTTGATGCACTCCTCAGCATGGAGAACATCGACGTCTGTGCAGTAACTGAAACCTGGTTCAAGGCTCCTGAGAGCATCCCAGCGCTGCCAGGCTCTACCTCGTATCATGCTTTTCGGCCCCAAAACCGGGCCAACCACAAAGGAGGGGTGTCCATATTCATCAAGGACACCCACACCTCCAGGTTAGCAGCAACACATGAAGCATCAGAGACCATACAGGTGCAACTAACCATAGGCAAAACTGCTATACAACTGGTAGCATGTTACAGACCACCCTCCCAATCTCAATAACCCCACTCAGCCTTCCTGAAGACATTGGAGGATATGAATGTATCACAAAATACCATCATACTTGGAGACTTCAACTACCTAAACATAGATTGGGAACATTATTCTAGCCCTAATACCCTAGCCCAAAGGTTCCTGGAATTCATAAATTCAAATGCACTGGAACAACTAGTCACCTCTCCCACTAGGGGAGATAATATACTAGACCTGATCATCACAAACATGGGGACAAAATGCTCCACACCGAAAGTATACCCCTCACTAGTGAGATCTGACCACAAACAAATCACCCTGGATATATAAATCCGACCTGCACGCCCAGCACAAAAGACCACAGTGAAAAACTTCTCAAAAGCAGACTTCACTCTTCTTAAGACTGAGATGGTATCCTTTAAGCCCACTGTGCCAGTGGATACCACATCCCACAATGCCGAATCCTTCACAAATGCTTTCTATGGACATCTCCAAGAATGCATGGATCATGCAATCCCAAATAAATCCAAGTCCCTCTCCACCAAAGGTAAGCATCCTGTCTGGTGGACCTCAGCCATAAACAAATTGTATAACAAAGAAGGAAGCTACTGCACGTCAGAGCAAAATCCCATGAAGGGAAGACATCTCTGATCAACATTAGCAGAAAACTACATTCTCTCATAAAAACATCCAAGGCCAACTTTGAGAGAAAAATCGCTAAGGACACTAAAGATAACCACAAAGCCTTCTTCAGCTATGTTAGAAAACTGGGGAAACCCTCAGATATGCTCAGAGTTGGTTCACAACAACAAAAATACACTGAACCCACAGATATTGCCAACATTCTGGCTGACAGGTTCAGTGCAAATTTCTCCCTCCCTCACCCCAAAGAAGAAATACTTATCCCAGCTGAATGTAATCTCCTGTCATCTCAGATGTCCAAGTGAGAACCGCCTAAACAAAGCAAAAACACAACATCAATGGGACCTGGCGGTATCCGGGTTGCGTGTTACGTGAACTCCAAGAGGAGCTAAACCCACACATAAAAATGCTATTTAACCTTAGCCTTACCGGGATATGTACCTGAACACTGGTGTACAGCAACAGTGGTCCCACTCCACAAGGGGTGCCTCTACAGACCCTGGAAACTACCGCCCCATAAGCTTAACCAGCCTGGTCTGCAAAGCTATGGAAAGAATCATTATGGAACTCATAAACAGAGACATAGGGGACCTACAGACACTTGACCCCACCCAGTTTGGCTTTGTAAAGGGCAGATCCTGCCTTTTAAACCTGGTTGACTTTTTCGAAACAGTCACCAGAGCCATTGATGAGGGCAAAGCAGTCCATACGGCATACCTGGACTTGGCTAAGGCCTTCGACACAATACCCCACTCAGGCATCATAGATAAGCTCAACAGCTTAAAAGTAAACCCTTATGTCACTAGATGGGTTGCAAACTGGCTAAAGGACAGAACCCATAAAGTTAAAATCACTGGAGCAATGTCAGACTCAAAGCCAGTCACAAGTGGTGTCCCACAGGGATCTGTCCTGGGACCCCTCTTGTTCGGCATTTATTTCTCAGATGTTAAAGCAAACATGGGAGGGCTGTGGCTGACAAAGTTCGCAGATGACTGCAAACTAGGCGCCATAGTCGATACACCAGCAGACACATCCTACAAAAAGGCCTCACAGAAACGGACAACTGGTGCCAGAGTCACGGCCTTAAACTAAATGCCAAAAAATGTATAGTCATCCCCTTTGGGAAAAACAAAGTACCCACAAATTATCACATAGACAGCAACCCATTGAGTACGGAAAAAGTAATCAGAGACCTAGGGACCCAAGTCGACAGCGACCTCTCATTTGACACCCACGTTGCCAAAGTGGTTAGAAAAACATTCTACCTTGCACACCTCATCATGAAGGGATTCACATCCAGATCCAAGGATGTCATTGTACCCCTATATTCCTCCCTCATCAGACCCATGATTGAGTACAATGCCCCATTTGGTATGTACCTCACCCGGCATTTGCAACAGCTGGAGAGACCACAAAAGTACCTCACCAAGAGGATCAAGGGTCTCCAACATATGTCTTATTCTGCCAGACTAAAGAAACTTCAGCTCTATTCAGTAGCATACCGCCTGCTCAGAGGTGATCTCTGCCTGACGTACAAGGCCATGTCCAATCAGGATCTGATGGACATGCTCCACCTCAATAAATCCAAATCCATCAGGACCACGAGCTAAAGACTTAAACCTCGGCACAAGTATGAATAGGACATGCTGGAGGGATAGATTCATAACCCAGAGGCTTCCCATGCTTTGGAACAAGATCCCAGTTCATATTAGGCAGAGCCCCTCACTGACTCTCTTCAAGAGAAATCTTGATGAGTGGATGGGAGATCGTAAGTTTACCCCGGGGGTCACATCTGTGTCACTGCTAGACAGGGGCACAGTAAACTAATTCTATTATATAAGGGGACCTTCACTGTTTCACTACTAGACAGAGGCACAGTATTCTAAATTTATTCTGTACATTTTTGTACCATTTCATGGGGTGGCAAAAGCCACATCACTATGGCTAGGCTTACAAATGCCCCAGGGCAGATAGCCTAGTACTATACTATGAAACTATGAAACCCTTTTCAAGCTCTAAATGCACTAAGCATATTACTAATACACACATTAATACATATTTTTCTGACATTTCCCCCCTTTTAATAGTTTTATTCTACTTTCAAAATAAGCATAAACAGTCTGTTTTCTTCTCCTAACCTCTTCCACTTAGGATTTGCAGTTAAGAGAGTCATTCAGTTTAAACTCATGAAAGCATTGTCAGTCTTTTAACAGTTCTTCAAACTCAGTACTTTGATATAAGGTTTCAGAAACTGACATGTCTATAAAGTCTTTAATCAGTCTTTTCATGCAGGGAATGCCACAACAAACACATACTCCCAGTAGGAGCATTCCTACACAAATGGCAATCAGGATGTTCATTAGGATGGTACCCCACCCCCCCAAACCATTTCTGGAAAAAGTCCGTCAGTGGGTTTGGGCCTGGTTTGGTCATGGCCAACACTTGCTGAATTACCTCAAGATGATTGTCTACCTCATGTTTATGGTCAGGAATATACAAACAGCATTCTTCTTGGATTAAAGCGCAAGTACCATCTCTCGCCACTAGGGTGAAGTTGAGAGCCATGCGGTTTTGAAGCACTACAGTTCTCATACCATTCAGTTCAACAGTCACCAATTCGAGAGCGGAAAAAGTTGCATTACTCATTACTTCGAGAAGTTTCGACAGTTTTCTCAGCTCCCAGATCGATTTCACTGCTCCATATGCCGGTAATATGCCTGTCCACGATATAACGCTATCACTCAAGTCCATATGTGTCAGTTCTTTGCCTATGGAATGATGGTCTTTCCAACGCACATCGATTTGTCCCACTGGATTTACAGGTTTCTTGACGACCTCTAGGACATTTCAAAATTTTTCTCGAGGCAAAACTGCAGTGTGTCGTATGGCCGGAACCAGGTAACCCAAAAAACAACTGCCGGACCAATTCTCAGGTAACCATTTGGATGCCTTTCTGCCACGCACAAAATAACAATCCTCTACTTTAGTAGTAACCTTGCTATGAATATACACTCGCCCTGCATGAAACATTTTTCTATCTATTATAGACAGTTGTTTATAAAGAACAGAATTATGTTTTACTTCATCAAGTGTTTTGTGCATCAATCCAAGAAATGAATCCTAGTTTGTATTACAATAAAGATCTACATTGTTACCTTTAATGTAACATTTATAAGGAACAGTCACATTGTAATTGCTCCAACCCACCAAAACATATCATTTTTATAAAAACACACAGTTCCCGTTTGTGGAACAGACAAGTGCAATGCTATTTTATCTTGTGATGTAATGGTTGAGGTATCATAAATCAAGTTCTCCCAGGTCTCATTGACCCCTAGGGGGACTGTAGTCATTAATAACCCCCCGCATGCTGTCGGCAAAGCTGTGCAAATCCAGCAATTCGAAACATTGAAAGTCTCAGCATACACATATTTAATTGCCTGGTAAGTGTTAAAGTTTGGATGCCAGTCGATGAGTAACGCTTCACGTTTATTCAGTTCAGTCTGTGTGGCTGGGAAAAGGAAAGGCCACAACAAAAAAATTATTGTCATTAGTACAGTTAACAGGATGATTATGCAATACTTCTGAGGAAAGGGTTGTTCTGCATTCCTGTTTCTTCTGGACGCTATCATTTTTACTCTTGGCATGTGACAAGATTTTTGTGCATTTCAAAGTTCTTTACTAATTTACAGTGCGTCAGGTGGATCCAGGAGGCACGTTCTGCTATCTTGACTGCAGTAGGTGTCGACAGAAGCACTTGATATGGACCTTCCTACTTTGGTGATGCCCAATTCTTTCTCTTTACTGTCTTCACCCAGATCCAAGTTCCAGGGGACACTGCCACTTCTGACGGTCTGGTTCGGTCTTTATCTGAAACAGAATTTGACTGCAACAAATGTTTAGAATTTAACAAGTTTCGCATGTACTCAGCTAGTGTACTGTCAGCTTCCTGGTCTGCAGGCATGAGAGATTTCCACTGAGGTATATAATAAGCCCTTCTAAATAATTTTTCAAAAGGAGTCAATCCTTTTGCATTTGGAACAGTTCTCATGCCCAACAGTGCCAGGGGCAGACAGTACACCCAATTTCTCTGCGTTTCTACTATTAACTTCCTTAGCTTATTCTTTAAAATCCCATTATGCCTCTCTACTAGCCCTGCAGATTGTGGGTGATACGCACAATGATTTTTTTAAAGAATACCAAAATGTCTACCTAACTGTTGTATGGTCTGGTTTACAAAGTGTGTGCCGTTGTCACTGTAGATCCTTTCCAGAATGCCGAATCTAGGAATGATTTCTTTAGCAAGAACTTTGGCCACAGTTGCTGCGTCTGGATTTTTAGTCAGAAAGGCTTCCACCCATCTGGAAAACATATCTACAATGACAAGACAATACTTCTTATTTTCACATTTATTCAACTCTATGAAATCCATACAGATAGTATGAAATGGATATGGTGGTGTAGGGAAACTCCCTTGCTTGGGCTTTAATGCCCCTTGTGCATGATGTTTATTACAAACATGGCACATCAAACAGAATTTTTTAGTGTAATTTAAGAATCCATATGTCGTGAACACTTGGTTCACCAGCTGTACCATCTCCCCCTGTTGAGACATGGCACTGCCCATGGCTCAACAAAGCTGCATATCTAAACAAATTGGACGGCAATATCGGTTTCCCTTCTTTAGAGATGTACAGCCCCTTTTCAAGAATTGCTCCTCGTTTTACCCATCTTTGTTTTTCAACTTGCGTAGTAAGTGTCTGCATTGTCTTTAACATTTTTAAGTCTAAAATCTCAGAGGCTTGTAATTCCTCATTCAAAAGAAATACTTCTGAAGCTGCCTGCTTTGCAGCTGTATCAGCTCTCGCATTACCTTTTGAAATCCTGTACTGTTGCTTGGTATGAGCTGTGCATTTACAAATAGCTACTTTCTGAGGTAACTGAATAGATTCTAAAAGATCTAAAATAAACTGTGCATGATTGATTGGTTTGCCAGTAGATGTTATCATTCCTCAATTTTTCCACTGTTGCGCAAAAACATGTACAGTAGAAAAAGCATACTGGCTGTCAGTAAAAATGTTCACACATTTACCCTTTGCTAAGGTACATGCCCGTGTTAAGGCAATCAATTCTGCTGCCTGTGCAGATAAATTGTGTGCTAAAGATTTCGCTTCTATAATCTCAATATCAGAAACTACTGCATATCCTACTAGGTTCTGTCCTGCAGGACCCCTTTTGCATGAGCCATCCGCGTAGTATGTCACCTCGGCATCATCCAAGGGAACATCGGTAAGGTCTTTTCTAGGCAGTGTCTTTTGCTCAATCACCTGCAGGCAGCTGTGTGGTGTGCCATCTGCAGGGGTTGGGAGCAAGGTAGAAGGGTTCAAAGTCGTTCATCGTTCAATTGTCATATGAGGTTGGCTCAACAATATAGTCATACAGGAAAGATGCCTAGTAGGGGAAAGATATGCTACCTTCTCTTGCAGTAAAATAATCGCGACTGCATGAGGCACTCTCAATGTGAGAGGGTGGAAAAAACTACTGAGGCCGAAGCCTGTACTACCATTGCAGCTGCAACTACTGCTTGTACACAGTGGGGTAAAGACCGTGCCACTGGGTCCAGTTGTGATGAATAATAAGCAATAGGGCGTTGCTTGTCCCCATGCTGCTGTGTTAACACTGATGTCATATAACGTTGCTTACAATCTACAGTTTGGAAAAAACGTTTATGATAGTTTGGTAATCCCAAAACTAATGAGGACGCTATTAACTGTTTCAGTTTTCAGAAAGCAGATTCTGCTTCTGGTGTCCATTGTAACAAATCCTGTGCTGCCATAAGCTTTTTATAAATCAGGTTAGTCAATGGTGCAGATTCCAAGGCATAGTTTGGAATCCAACTCCAACAAAAATTAGTCGTACCCAGGAAGGACATAATTTCCTTCTTGGTAGTGGGTTTTGGTGCTTGCAAAATCGCTACTTTTCTGTCCTCATCTAATGTCCTACCCTCCTTGGATATTACATATCCTAGGTATTTAACTTGTTTTTTCCAAAGCTGCAGTTTATTTTTGTTTATTTTATGTCCTTCAGTGGCTAAAAATTGTAGTAGCGCTATGGTATCTTTTTTACAATCTTGCTGGGTGGGGGCCGCCAGCAGGATATCGTCAACATAAAGCAAAATCTGGCTACCTCTTGGTGGGGTAAATCCCGCCAAGTTGCTTGCCATTTCTCGTGAGAGTATTGTTGGACTTTCACAATACCCCTGTGGTAGTCGCGTATATGTATACCTTTTCCCCTGGAATGTGAATGCAAACCAATACTGGCTGTCAGGGTGTATCGGTATCGAGAAGAACGCATTGCTGATATCTACCACAGAAAAATATTTCTGTTGAGGTTTTAAATCATTCAACAGGGTGTGTGGGTCTGGCACCGTAGGTGCCCTTGGTATTACTGCATCATTTATAGCTTGTAAATCTTGGACCATATGCCACTCTCCATTCGCTTTCGTAACAGGAAATAAGGGTGTGTTACATGGTGAATCAGGAGATTCCACCAGCACCCCTTCCTTAAGTAAAGCTGCTATAATAGATTTGATTCCTACCTCTGCATCTTTTCTTAAGGGATACTGTCTTTTTTGTGGTCTAAATGCTGACTTTGGCGTTATAGTAACTGGTCCCGCTGTACGAATAAGTCCTACATCTGATTTTCCTGTTGACCAGAGAGTTTCTGGTATATTCTGTAAGGCATTCTCTTCCTCCTTCAATAGGAGTGCTAATCAGCTGTCCTTGCTAGACTGCAAGTGTACAGCCGGGTGGGCCTGAGTTATCCAATTCAACTTCTGCATTTGTATTCCCTGTTCTGACACTTCTAACTCTGTCTGTTTTTCCCATCTCGTAACTTTTTCTCCTAAGTCTACCCATTTTACATTCTTGTCCTTAGTTAAGCTAACATGTGGTAATCGATTAGATTTATAGAGTGCAAAGAACTCCTGGGGCAATGAACAGCTGGCTACACTGTTCCCTTCTGTGTCCCAGTACAGATTACGTAATATCAATCTGTTTGCACGATTTCTAAACAATTCTTGCTCATATTCCTTATCAGGTCCTGGTGTGTTACAATAATACAGAGTACAGTGCAACAAATGCTGTTTATCAATGTCAAGGGAGGGGGAACTTCCTGATGGCTATGTTCATCAACTCTTCGGTCACTGCCCCTGGACCAGTTGTAACCAAGTCCTGACTGTACCAATAAAATATTTTACCCTCCGTTTGCACTGCAAAGGTATCAATTTGTCGCTGTGCTTCCATACCCTGCATAGTCGGAACTACTGCTATACCAAATAGCTGCATAAGGTCTCTGCCCAAAAGGTTTACTGGGCATTTTGCAGAAACAACAATTTTGCTTTTCTGAGTCAATCCTGAAACAGGATCAGTTATCACAATATTATGGGAGAGGGGCTCCTGATACAGCTGTCCATTAGCTGCTTTCACTAATATGTAATCAGGTGACTCTGAGTTCTCTGGCAGTTTGGAGGGATGTATCAGGGTCCGTGATGCCCCTGAGTCACACAAGAATCTGACTTCCCTCCCTTCTACCAGGAGTGTAACTTCTGGTTTTGTGTCTGCTAAATAGAGCTCTAAACTCAATAAAGCCAAATCTAATATTTCATTTTCTTCACTATCTGTGACTTCCTGTACTTCCTCTATTTCTTCTGTCACATTCTCTACTCCCTCTATCAAATTCTCATTTGTCCCTTCTCTGCTATCCCCTTCTAGTGATTCCTGATGATCATATAGTCAGTCCTCACCCTCCTTATCTTCCGTGGTTGCTTTCTTGTTTTTCTTGCAATCCCTTGCCAAGTATCCCTTTTTACCGCATTTAAAACATTCACCCCTTTTCTTTCGCCCTTCAAAGTCCTCTGATCGCTGATCAGATTGTTTGTTTCCCTGGGCATTTCTCTTGCCCTTTTTCCCGGACTGTACTACATAAACTTCTGCTCCATCTTTTACAGAAAATACTTGGGCTTTCTTTTTCTTTTTGCTATTAAAATGCCTTTCGGCATGCCTAGCATATTCAAGTAATGACTGTAACCTGCTTGTACAATGATCTACCATGTGCTTTGTAATAAAGCTGCTTATTGGTGCAATACTGCCTTTTAAAAATGCATTCTTTAACTGCTGCTCATATGGGGAATCGTGTGTCTGATCTTCAGGAACCTGCATTCCACAATGGTTATTAAAACATTCTAATAGTCTGGCATAATATCTGTCAATAGTTTTGCCTTCTTTTTGGATGCATTGATTAATGCAAGTCCAGTCTGCCCTAGGCTTCCATTTCTCAGAGATTCGGTCTGTAAGACCTTTCACTCTGTTGTCTAATTCTGCACTGCTATGTGGTTGGAGCCTGAGCGCAGCATCACGGGGATTCCAGTCGCCATTAATCATGTGCCAATCTGGTCCCACAATTTGCCTGAGTACTTTTTCTACATCTTCTCCATTTAAATTATAACTTAGCCTCATTCCTTGCAAATCTTCTAAGAACTTTCTAAAATTAACATTTGGATGGGGAATTCCCTCAGTGGCTTTCCAGATGTCTTCCGGAGTCCAGGGTCTATACACTAGAATAGTTGGGTCCTGACCTTCTTGCCCTGCCTGAGGATTAGGCACTTCTATAAGTGGGCATATTTCTTCTTCACTCATAAATCGTGAATTTCTACCTATTTGATATAACTCAATGTCCCCTTTTGAGTTTCCTGCCCGTGTTTGAGACCTGGTCTCGACAGGATATCTAATAAACGGTTTTGCTTTTGTAGTGTCTCTACTTACAGTGACAGCAGGATATCGCAGGGGTGGACTAACTTGTTCACTTGCCTCATATTCTGGTAAGGGAGGCGTAGGGGCTGACGCTATTACTAAGTTATTGTCCTCCCTATCTAAAAACATTGCTTTTGAATTATTACTCTTTTGTTCCCTTCGGTTTACTTCCTCAATCCACCTGTGTGCCTGAGGAATTCCTAACTGACATTGCTTTTTTATCCGACCTTTAGAATCGGTTTTAAGCTGTTTGACAAGTTTGACAAGCAAGGATTTTTCTAGTTTACCATCAAATTCATACTTATTAACCCATTTTGAGTAGTATTTAATATTATCAGCATGCTGTGACTGCATGTATTTCGCGTCTTCGGTTAACGGCGGACTTTGGGATCTTTTTGTACAATTATTACCCATTTTGTTCTACCCTTTTAATCGTTACGTAACTCCTTATTTTTAATGTGGTACCACAGATTTTGTTATAGTCTCTTCAGAATGACTGCCTACCTGCTCTGTTTCCCTGATCTATGACAAGACAGTAATCTTTTTGTCCCTGACTTATATAAACAAAGTCTTAACAAAATAAATACAAATCTAGTCCCTGATCTAAAACAGAAAAAAAGGTAGATTCACCTTACCTGAGCCTTCGTGATTGATCAACTGGTTCGAGTAAACCCATCCTTCAGTCGCAGATCAGAAAGTGGCTGGCCTCTTTTGTACGACATTTCAGTCGGAGGGCTTTTCAACTAAGAAGAACCAATGTGGTTTCTTCCCCGTACGGTTTCAAGCCACCTGGCCTATCTGATCCGAGGTGAAGTGAGGGTTTCCGGTCCGAAGGACCAATCTGTCAAAGGGAAAAACTTCAAAGACCAATACACATAAGGTTCAGTTAAGGCATATTTATTTACTTGCCGCAAGGAGACAAAAACATGCAAATACAAGGATTTGTCTAACTACTAACAGGAAGTATGCTTATTCTTATACTATTTTACAAGACATGGCCTTCTATGGCTGACGTAATCAAACACAACTTTCAGTATTGTTCTACAGCAGATGTTACTCAGATTTTCTGCTGACATGACTAGATTTATGAGAAACTTTTGAGAAAAACAACCTGGCCTTGGTGGGCACTAATTCGTTTAAAAGCTTCCATTGTACATTGTTACATTTCAAGGTACTCTTCTAATTCAGATACAAGCAAATGCTGATTGCAGTTCATATTTTCAAACAGGCTTTGTCCTAATTATCTATGGCTTCTACAGCTGTGTATTTTCTCACAGCACAAACGGAACTCATTGTCTAAGCTTCATACAAGTTGTATTGTTCTATTCATTATTTTCCTAACATAAGCAGGAATCATCTGCTTCTCAGTAAATTTCCAAGGCACAAGCAAGATTTTAGCTAACAATACAAGGTCAGAAAGCATCTGCAGTTTGTACAGATTTATGCAGTATGAAATAGAATAAATGTGTTAACCCTTTTCAAGCTCTAAATGCACTAAGCATATTACTAATACACACATTAATACATATTTTTCTGACAGGTTTCTTTATATACAGAAATAACTCTTATTTACAACATATTTACACATTTATGAAGGTTTACAAATGTACAAATATTTAGATATACAAATATATGTATACATATTCATAATTTCCTTTACAATCATACTAAATGTTCATCCCTGTTAGATTCCCACTCTTTTTTCCATAACCACCATCTGAGTTTACTTAATATTGTTGCTAAAATCCATTTACCATTTAACATAATTTCATTTATTCTTTCATTCCATATAACCCATATAACATAAAATAACATTTTTTATCTATTCTTTTAAAATATACATTACTTCTATTCTTATAATGTCCATATTTAATCATATCAATGTTTATTTTATACACTTCTTTTATATCTTTGAAAAATCATCTTTACATAGTTTTCTCCATAACTTTGTTACTCTTTTACATTTTAAAAATCATGTTCCGTAGTTTCTTCTTATTGAAAATGAAAACACATTCTATCACTTTTCTTTTTATATGGCATATTTCCATTTATTTATCTATTGCCAGTCTCCACAAAAAATCTTTCTGATTACACTATTTGCTACTTATTTTTTGTAGCTATAATGTTTTTATCTGTTAGATTTTCCCGTGGTTTTACATAGTGATGTTTTATAATTACATTCATAAACCACACTTTTCTATCTTTTTCTGTATCATCTATTTTTAATTTCTACATTTTTATCTTTATAACACTTTATTTATTTTATATGCTGTTTTTCTTTTTTACTCTTTTTTACCATATCCCAACATTTCTCATACTTATATTGATACAGTTTTACTACTGATCTCTCATCATTTTCGTTTACCCACTTTTACACTTGGCACAAATTTAGTAAAGCAGCATATAGCACTGTGTTAATTATCCCTAAACCTCCTTCCTCTTTATTTACAGACATCACGGCCGGCCTTAGGCATAGGCGAACTAGGCAACCGCCTAGGGCACCGTACAAGCCAGCCTTGTAAAGGGCACAATTTTTTGGGGGGTATTAATTTATCTTATTTTCATCAGGCCATACCATTTGCACTTTTCTCGTTGCCCTGTCTCAGACTCTAACTCAAGGGCGCTGGAACCATACGGCAAGGTGGGGAGGGGGGGAGTGCCTGTCCACTTTTACAGATGCAGCAGTAGTCTTCAACAATTACAAAAAAAAAGTTCTTTTACTATGTGGTATGATGAGTCTTCTGCTTTAACGAGGAACATTGAGCTGTCATTATTCTTATTTTCCTTAAATAGCCACTAGAAACCGGAGTTTCTCACATTATTGTCAACACTGGATACCTGATGGCAGAATTTGGGCAAGCGAGTAAAAAGGTGCCTTCATGTCCGTAACTGGACAGCCATTGCTAATTATTTACACGGTTCTGGCAGATTTTGCACCCATGTGCAATTTCCATTTTTGCCTCTTAAAGCATAGAAGGATTGTCAAATATAGGGACACATGAGGTAGTTTTAGTTTCAGAAAGTAAGGTGAGGTTCGTAAGATTTGCAGACAGCTCCTGTTAAAGCTCCATCAAATCCTTCTCCCCATTGCTGGTGTGAACAGGTATAATCCAGTGTGCACAACATGCAGCTAATAGAATTCTGAAATCATGAATATCTCATAATTGAAACAGAATATGTAATTTTAAACATGCTATTGTGTGTGCCACGTATAGATTGGTGCATTGTGGAAATGAGGAGTGCATAGTGTTTGTACTTTGTACTATTTCCTTTGAAATTGCATGCCATTGATAGAGGTCAGCACTTGTGTAAAATGATTGTGCTGCATGACTGAAACTTGCAACGTGATATGCACACACAGATATCTTTAAAATGTCAGTGAGAATTGTCTCATATTGGACGTAATTATCAGGTTGCTGTTCAGGTACAGTTTGGAGTGGTGATCATGTAATTAAGATTAATTCCTTATTTTGTGTGACAAGCTTACTATGTTTTGAAAAAACATTATCTCTAGTTACATTTAGGGCCCTGGGTTCAAGACTTGCAAGGTCTTAAATTATTTTATTGGTAAAATGTAATGACACTTGGAGGTATTGGTACTTGGTTCATTTGAAGTCAGATCAATTTATTTCAATGATTAGTTGGGATACTTTTAGGAACTGAAAGTGCTGTGCTATAAAATGGGTTCAGAAAACCCAGTTATTGATGTATTTTTCTCACAGCTTTGACAGTTCCCACAGCTGCAAAGTTATGTTTAGTGTACCCATTTCAGTTTACATAAATATATGTAATCATCATCTGCTAACATAATTGTTTTCTTTTTTTTTCAAATCATATTTCTAGGCCTGCTTGAACATCCATCTCTTTCCAGATCCATGTATTCCATCTACTGCAGAACCATTTTTCACTCTGTAATCTCTTAAGGTAGGGGGAGTGGCCGTTCTTTCCAGGGAGAATTTACTTTGTCTTAGTGTTTGTGGCTGGCAGGGGAGTATGACAAATGAGAGTCTGGTGAGCCATCATCTGCAGTAGCCTTAGCATTTTTTGTGTGCTCTAATCCCCTAGATCTATCAACTAGTTGTACTTTGCAGCCTGTAGTGAAGGATGAGAGATACAACCTTCTCTTTCTGTCCAGTTCTTCCAAGTGTACAAACTTTGTCAGTCGAATCCTGTCAGACTGAGGCACTGCCCAAGCCCTGTTCTCTGCACTTAAAAACAGACAGTGTACTTATAACCATTGAAAAATACAGCTATTTCCAAATATAGCTTGCACATTTTTGGAAGACCATTTTGGTACATCCAAATTATATGTATTAATTGCTGAATAATTGTGGTAATTTAAGTAAAACCGTGCATGATGGATTTTCTCTGTGTTTGGCTTCAGAAACTGTAGGTGACAGGGAAAAGAGTGTGTCAGAAAGTAGGGCACATAGCTGGCCTTACAAAGTAAAGAGGTGGGATTTATCTCCCTCATTTCTTTTTTATGCCATTTCAGAGGCAGAGAAGTTTACTGTTCATGCTAAGTTTGTTTTCATTGTGAGACTGTATTGTTTGTTTAGCAAATGGCTACCTGTGTTTGTGATATTCTAGCTTAAGCTACTGTACACAGGGAGGAGAGAGGTTACAATCCTACTTTCACTGAACTGTAAGGCTTGCTTGCCTACCCCAGAGTAAATTAAACTGTTTAGATTAACTTAAGCAACCCTTTGAAACAAGGCACATGGGCTTCTATTTTCTGAGGACATGACTTTTATAGTAAGTGTGAAGGAGCAGCAGATAAAGCAGTTTTATTAAATAACATTTCCACCTTCACTTGCAGTTTAAACTACATTACAAAATTACAAAATATCTATTCTTCTGTACATTTAAATAATTGAACAAAATGACTGGGGTGACTTTCTTGGGGAGTAGCTTACCTGTGGGCATGGGTCATAGGGGTGTTTCACGAGTAGGTGTGGGTGGGGATTAAGGGGCGCCTGAGCACTACTTCACCTAGGGCACCATATCAGCTAAGGCCGGCCCTGACAGACATAACTCTTCTTTTTACTGGGTTTAATCTAGAACCTATATATAAATGGAAAAAAATATGTGCAATAACTCCTTTTCAATTACTGTTGGCAACATAAATACACTTGCTAATTATGCTATTTTCCCCATCAGTACTGAATTTATTAAATAATACTTTTTTTTCTTAATGCTAATTATATGTTCTCCAGAAAAGTTAGGTTTGTTTTATTTCTTCTATTGTTTTTTCCCTTTGAATTCTACTTACATCGTTATTCCCAAATTTTATACCTAACACTGATATTTCATTCATTGTAAAATGTATACCCCTTATCATTACTACATCACTTAAACCTTTATTTTTTATGTATTTAAAGCCATCCATATCACTTCTAGACATTTATCTGTGCAAAGTATTACTTCTTGTATCCACATATTGTTTTGTGCAGTTATTATAATGTCATCTATATATATTAACAGAACTGGAATTCTTAACCTTTCAGGAGTTATATACTCTGCCTCTTTCATTTTGTACTATCACATTCATAACTAATGCAGAGAGTATACATCTCATTGGATATCCCTGTCCTACATCACTCTTCATATGTGCCTCTTGGCTTAACCAGCCATTTATAAGTATTAAGATTTCATGCCAAAGTATATCAAATGCCTTATTAAGGTTTCCTATCTTGATGTTCACTTTTTCTTTTCTGTTAATAATATCATCCACAATTTCTCTATCATTAATAATTCTTAATGGCCCTTCCTTTTATAATATATATATATATATATATATATATATATATATATATATATATATATATATATACTATCTTCCATAATATTTTCCATTTTAGTTTCAAATGTCTTTTTTATTATGTTCATAAAGATCTTATAATCATTATTATTCAATACTATCAGTCTCCAGTTTTCAATTGCCTTCTGTCATTTATCTATCATATGAATTTAAGTATTCCACTACACAATTCTTTATATATAAAACCTTCATGTATCTATTTATTCAAAATCTATAAAATATATTTTTCTAATCCCTTACATTTTTATACATTTCATACCCTACTCTAATATGCAACCAAATCTTTCTTTGCTTGTCGTAATACTTTATCTAGCTCATTTAAAAAAATCTATTTTTCCAACTATTTATTCTCTTTTTCTGTTAACATTTTACTTTCCATGTTTTTCAGTACCTTCTTTTTTCTTTAAACATTTCTTGTACATATTACACTAGACTAGTCATAATATTTTCCTGACTTCTTTCTATTTCTCCTTTTATATGACAGAAAAGTAATATGGTAAGCTCTTTTGTTCTTTAGTACAATACAGACCTTCATCAAACTGATAGAGTAATTGCGTTAAACTTTCTTTTAATCCAACAATTCATAGTCACATTCTGAAATCCACCAATCAGATCGTATAAATGCCATGAAGTCATAAAAAAATCAAATAATTATAAAAGTAAATATAATTAAATTGATAATAAATAAAAATATATATATTTTGAACATCTACATCTAGAAAAACATTTATATTGATGCTTTCATTCAAACTTGGAAATTTATCAGCTTCAAGGGTTATTTGCCATTGTGCTTCTTTACATATGAGCAATTTACATAGATCCTCACCATGACCAATGTCAAATAACTTATCTACAGCAAAAAGTTCAAATGTTTTATAATTATAAAGTAATAAAAAAGTGTTTTGATAAAGCATCATTAGGCTCTTTGTTCTTAATAGCCAGAATATGTTCATAAATATGCTCTGTCAACATCCTGTTAATTTTACCAACATAGAAAGCTGGGCAGGACACTCAAAGGGCTAAGTAGACAGCATGCTTAGATGTGCAAGTACATCTGCTATTTGCTGACAGAATTTTACCAGAATTGTGCATTATTATAGACTTAGTGTTAGAAATATAATGATGTGATTTACAAGTTAGGCAACTGTAAGTACCATAATGTCCATTATTACAGTAACAGCTGTGTGATAAACCATTCTATTAAAAAAAAAATAGACAGATTACATTTCTTACACGTAAAACTAGAAACTATACCAACTATCCCAGCTAGATCTTTATTACCCAAGACACTATTCCAGTTGCTGTTGATCATATTTCTTATATCTACTGCATCACTACAAATGGGCAATGCAAATGAATTCTTAAAAAATGAATTTTCCAAGTTTCTAGTCTTACTCTTATAACCTTTTAATAAAATAGGAGAAAATATCTTGCCACTTTTTTGTGTTATTTCCTCAGAAATGTCATTAAGTTTAGTGCTAGGATAACCACGAATCACAAATAGCTTGAATAACTTATTAGACTCTTCTAAATAATCAATATTCTTGCTCACTAACCGACTTAACATATGGCTTGCCCTCTCACATTATAACTAACTGTGAAATTGTTTATGCTAAAGATAACTAGTAATCAGCAAATCTAAAAAAATGACCTGATATACCCTTGGCACAAATAGTAAATCTAAGAAAATCAGTAATACTGTTAATAGCTGCTAAAAATGACATAAATTCATCCCATGTACCATTCCAAATGAATATTAAATCATCTATATAACGTTTGTAAAAAATAACAAAATGGTAACAAGGATGCTTAATTAAAAATTCATGTTCCCACCAAGCCATGACCAAATTGATAAATATTGGGGCCATTCTGGCACCTGTAACTATACATTCTTATGTGGAAAATATCATTGTGAAGCATGAAGAAATTATTAGTCAATACCAGATCTAAAAGTAAACATAAGATATTAATTTGGCTAGTTTGTAAAGAAGTAAACTTACTTAAATAAAGGTGTACAAATTCAGTACCAGTTTCCCATTTGATACATGTGTACAAGGCAACTGCAGCTATAGTAATCAATATAGTTTCAGTGCCTAAAAACTGGTACCTACATAAAAGATCTAAACAGACCAAAAAATTGTGTAAATAAAACTGTGTTTTTTGTGCTATGGGATTGAGAATAGAGTCCAAGTATATAGCTATAAACTCAGCTTTGCTGTTGTGGGCAGAAACTATTGGTCAAAAGGGGGGAATTAGTAACATCCTTCTGAATTTTAGGAATTCTGAGCATGACTCCTACTCTGGGATGATCATTTTTTTTAAAAACTCATATATATGATATTTAATATAACCCTGAGTTAATAGATCAAGTAAAACAGCATCAACTTGAGAGAATTCCTCTAAAATAAAATATGTAGGAAATAATGTGTAACAGCTAATATGAGACGATATCTCATATATATATATATATATATATATATATATATATATATATATATATATATATGTTTACTATACCTACCACTGTCCATCAGAGCTATACCACTGCCCTTATCAGCCTTCATGATTCTCAACTGTCTGTTATGAGCAAGATTAGTTAAAGCTTTATACTCACTATAAGATAAATTAAACTTCTTAACAGATTTTTTCTTGCTAAGCACAGTTTTAAAATCATGAATGCAAGCTTCTGAAAATACACTAAGAGTATTAAGTAAACTGGGATTATAAGTGCTTCATTTGCGTAAAAAATTCAAATTATCTCCCTGAAATCCATCTACATCATACAAAATAAATTTTAAATTTAATTTTCTAACATACAATTTGAAATCAACAGTTAACTGTGTATAATTAGCTTGCAAGGCAGGGATAAAGATGAAACCTTTATCTAAAACTCTACACTCACCAGTAGTTATAGTACTAAACCTGAGGTAAAAAAAATTGGACAAGCTAATTCCTTCTTTGTCACCTGTTCGTCTCATCTTCTGTCGGCCTCTGAACCTGCTAACCATAACAGTCCCTTGACTCAATGCGTTTGATTCCAGGTAAAAAGGACCATCATCTGATGAACTCAAACCATTATTAGAAACCATGCCATCATGATTCTGTGGACAAGTGGCCAGACGCAGAAAGTCCAAGTCAAAATTAGGGTTAGTTGTTGCAGATGCATTGGATGTAGCAGGCATAATAGCCTCACTAACACTATAAAAAGGTTTAAATACACTATTTTGATCATTTTTGTTGGTGAAACTGGGAAAAGGACAAGCGGAATTTCAGTTATAACTTTCTGTGTCTCCTTTAAGCTTCTTTTGTTTACATGCAATGTGTGCCTGTCAGCCTTGGCTGGAATACTGTGATAAAGTATAGCCCAATGATGAAAACAATGGTACTGTCTTATATTAGCATCAAAGTACATAATGGCTTTATGTAAAGTCTCTATTTTGGATAGATTAGAATCTATAAGATCTTGTTGAGTAATACCATTAAGGAATTTATATATATGTACTCCCTTGGGTACCTGCTTGATGTGTATACAATTGTCAAGGTAATGGTTTTCATACTTTAAACTTTTCAGTTTTAACTGCTTGGACTCTAAATCATAGATTAATATCTTGCATGTTATTTCAGAAGTGCCATCTCCATCTGACTGTGAAACAGCCTGAGAACTGTAAATTTGAAAACTGGTTCAAAATATCTTTAATTAAATTTTCAACTGTACAAGTTTCCACATTCTTAGGTGAAGACTCTGCTGTTAAGTGTTCTATCCAAAGTTATTAGGAGACGCATTCTCTGAGTTACACACTTGTATGGAAGAGATGCGCATCACATTTTAAAGAGATAATTCTGTTTTAGCCAGTAAATCAGAAAAGAACTGGCTAAAAGTGAATAAGTCAGCCTGGAATGGAGTGCAAAGTCAAATCCAAGATATCATCATAATTTAAACTAGAAGCAATTGCATTAGCCACTGAAACCATGGTCGGAATCTGACACTCTGAAAACTGCAATTAATTAACAAAAAAAGACCAGCGTACTAGACACAAACAAATGAATAATAAACAAAAGAATAGTGCCTTGTCAGAGACAAACCAAATACTTCGGCAACAATAACCACTATACAGGAAAGTAATATGGTAAGTGCTTTCATTCTTTAATACAATACAGAGCTTCATCAGACCGATAGATTAAATATGTTAAACTTTCTTTTGAATCCAACAATTTGTAGTCACATGCTAAAATCCACCAATCAAATCATATAAATGACGTGAAGTCACAAAAACATCAAATAATTATAAAAGTAAATGCAATTAAATAGATAATAAATAAAAACTACATATATTTTGAACATCTACATTTAAAAAAAAAAACATTTATATTGAAGCTTTCATTTAAACCTGGACATTTATCAGCTTTAAGGGTTATTTGCCATCATGCTTCTTTACATTCAAGCATGCTACATAGATCCCCATTACTACTAATGTCAAATAACTTATCTACAACAAAAAATAATATTTTTTATAATTATAACATAATAAAGAGTGTTTTGATAAAGCATTATTAGGATCTTTGTTTTTGATAGCCAGAACATGTTTATAAATACACTCTGTCAGCATCCTGTTGGTTTTACCAACATAGAAAGCTCGACAGGACACACAAAGAGCTAAGTAGAAAACATGCTTAGATTTACAAGTATATCTGCTATTCTCTGACAAAATTTTACCATAAAGCACTTACCATATTACTTTTCTGTCTTATAGTTATTGTCGCTGAAGTATTTGGTTTGTCTCTGACAAGGCACTATTCTTTTGTTCGTTAGTCATTTGTTTGTGCCTAGTATGCTGGTATTTTTTTGTTAACTCAATACTTCTGTTTTTCTTGTAAAAATATCTTTGCTAATATAACAATTCTTGTTTCTTGATTTCTTTCATATAATTCTTTTTCTTTGTCAAACTACTTTCTGTCATTATTTTCTAAATCTTCTAGTGCATCGTTCGTTTACATTTTTCTTTCTCTACTTTCCTCACATCATATTGCCACTCTAAAAAATATTTTTTATATGTTTCCTTAAATATCATCCTTCATTTAGACCAAATTTTATAAACTATTCTCATAATAATATAATCTTTCCATAACTATATTACTAATCTTTTTCCTTCTTCATCCCATGCTTTCTCATTTATCCTTTTTATTCCTTTGCCCATTTTATATATTTCTTGTTTTCCTTTATCTCTAGCCATATTGAAAGATGATCAGAAAATCATGTTTCAACTGGCTCCCCTTCTTCTATAACTAAACCTTCTGATACTATAAAATACTTTATTTCAGTTCTATACATAATTCTTTTATAAGTCCATGCATTTTTCCCCAAAGTTTAAATTTATCACATCTTGCAACTTCTAACATTTTACTTATATCATTTCCTTTCTTTTTATGCGTGCCTCTTAAATCAGAATTAAAGTCTCCCATTATTATAATATTCATATTTATCACTACATAGTCTAAAATCTGATGAAATAAGATTTCCCTTTCTTTACAATTAGTTTAAGCATATAATGTTATAATCACCCCAGGGATCATGTCAGTTGCCCTGCTAGACAGGGGTCCAGGGAAGTAAATAGTGTGGGAAGAAATAACCAGGGAATTGTTATGGCTAGGCTTGTATAGGCCCTAGGGCTGATAGCCTAGTACCAACCTATGAATCCTATATACTTATTTCCATTTTTTAACCTACAATAGTTAGTCTTCTCATTTTTGCTTAAGTTACATCTAATATGTTTTTCTACAGAATATGGCCATTCCTGAACATCTGTCATTTCCTAAATTCCAGATTATCTTTCCTCACTATAGTTTTTTTGTAATTTTTCTTCATCTGTTCAAAACATTGTGTCTTGTAATATAATTACATGTACACCACATATATTACACTATTCCAAAATCCCTACTCTTCTTACTGTATTCTTAATGTTATTCAAATCTACAGAAAATACTCTATACTTTTTATTCTCCTTTTTTCTTAGATTCATTGTTTTACAAGTTCATAGCTAAGTACTATGCTAGTTTTCTTAATAAGCCATTCTAAGCCTAGCCAATTTCCCTCCTAAAGATGAGACTCAAACACTGTACCTTGTGTCTGTGAGTCAGACACCTTAATCATCATACCAACATTCAACCATTAGCTGTATATATTCTTTTTTATCAATTTTCTTTCTTTTTTCTTTTGTACATAGCCCTTTACATTTTCTTTTTCTGTTTTTTACCCATTTACTGATATTATTCTCTTTTTACTTTTACTGCTGCCCAATTTATGTCTTTATCATCACTTATTTCAAAACCTTCTTCTGTGTCCTTTTTATTATTTGTTCTCATTTAATTTTTCTTCTATTTCTACTTCTAAAACGGATTCTCTTTCTTTTTCATTACTCTTATTTTCATTTTTGAAATTCATCCATAAATGTCCAATTTAGTTACATTTATAACATTTCGATTCACGTTTTATCTTGTCCAGTTTCCCCATAAATATAGCATTTCCTTTTATTACAATTACTTATCAAATGTCCCTTTTTCCATAAAAAAACACAT
>NC_056743.1:1320834319-1320851819 GCF_019279795.1 Protopterus annectens
TTACCTTCCAGTTTTCAAAAAATATGTTCTAAATAGCCTTAACACCTAAAGAATAAGTTAAACAAAGTACCTTATCAAAAGTAGCACCAATTTGTTTAACATAACTCATTTCACTAAAAGCTAGAATTAGTTAACAAAATGAAAACTTAGTGGTCCTATATTAAAACTCTCTCTTTTACCATAGTAATTAATGTTTCAGGAGAACCTCTCACAACAAATAGTCAATATGCCAGATTCTTTAGCAAACACTATGTCATCAGACGTTAACCTAGCCACTCTTACAAATTGACCTTTCACTATACACTATTTTCTTGGACATAGGGTGAGCACTATGAAAATGTAAATAATTATTGGAGAATGTGTCCTTTCTGTAAATCTTGGATCCAAGGATACAATTATTCCCTATAAATCATAATACTGAAATAATTCAATTAACTCTCATTAATTTTCAATGCAACTCTTAAAAAAATCAGTTGTGTCTCCTAACTCTTTAAAAAATAAATAAAACTGTTTCATAGTGCCTTTAATCAACAATCATAAATCATCAATAAAATGTGTATAAAAATATGGTTTCCTGGAAACAAGAGCTTGATTTCAGAAATAATTCCTCCCATTCTCCTGGAACCAAATTTGCCGAGATGGGTGCCATTGCAGCACCAATCACTACTCCTCTATTTTGTTTGAATATTTTATCAGACACATAATAATTATTAACTATGACTAATTCTAGTAAAGTGCAAAAAGGATGAATGTCATGATTGGAAATAATAGTCTTTTAAGACAAAAAAAAAATCCTTACCATATCTACATCTTGGCTTTTTGGAATTTTGAAATACAGAGCAACAACATTCACAATTAAAAAAGTCACATTCTTTATATAAGATAGAACTTACTTCAAATATTCTTTTACCTTTTTGTCCAAAAATGCATCTAAAGGTTTTGTTTTCTGCTTGTCACCACATTTAGGTAGAATGGGGGCTTAACTCAATCTTTATGAGTATTTGGAATCCAAGTAACAATAAGCCATGTTCAACTCATAGTTACATATAACTTGATAACTAGACTTATCACTTAATAAGTCAAGAAAAGCCAGAATGTAGTCAGACTCATTCATAAAAAACAATGTTATTATGTTTAACTGATTTCATGAAGTGTATATCATGTGCTTCCCTCGTTAAGTCAATGGCTGCCATTCATCAACATTCAAGTTATAAAAAGATTTTATTCATTTAGAATTAAAACAATCAAAAATATCACTTTCACATAACTTCTTGAAAAAGCTTAAAGTAGGATGTAAAGAGGAGTTAAATAAAGATTTTTTTTAAAATATCTTGGGCAATGATCCATGTACCTCACTAGTTTTCTTAATGAAAGAAAGATTCAGCTTACAAATGAAAAGTCTCAGGTGGGGATTTAATAAATCCATGTAGGAATAGTGGGAAGCTTACACAGAGTGTACTGTGGCCATGTCTGCAGCTCCCCCTCAGTAGCGCACCTTACATATTAATGAAAGCTCGCTACTGAGAAAGAGCCATGTAACACGGTTACAGAATCAGTGTAGGGGGTGTGTGACAGTGTCCAGAGATAAGTAACATGTCCCCTGCACTGTTATCATGCCGGATGTCACTGAAGTATAAAAGTAGTATATATTTTTTTTTTTGTGTGTGTGTTTGCACGATGTAGTGCTTAGCAATGGATGTGTGCCAGACATCTAAAAATAGAAACAGGATACTTTTAATTTTAACCACAAAGGTCATGTTTAAACATAGCTAAGTGGATTTGCGTGGTGCGCTGCTTAAACGTAGTAGAGAGGTATATAGAAATGTAGAGCCATTTCCAACATATCCTTGTAGTTGAATGGTCTGAGTGATAGCCCTGTGTGCAGTAGGTGCATGGTTTGAATACAGAGACCAGCCATTCAACTTTTTACAGTTGATAGCAATATGTCATATATTTTTTATTTTATTAATTATTGCACGTATTGACATTTGTTAACCGGGTTACAGCTGAGCCAAAAGCCCATCTTCAGTGGAGACCTGAGGAGAACTGATCCAGTTACACAGGTCCACAATACCTAAAATACACACTCCAAGATACAAAATTAAAATACAAAAGGTCAGGAAATATAGAAGTGCAATACATACAAAAAGAATAATAATGTAGTAGCAATGAATAAATAATTTAATACTAGTATTATTTTGTTTTGTTCATGTTTTTTCTTTTTGAAATGTGATTTGCCCTTAGCTAAGCTCTGCTAAGCACTGCTAAGTCAAGCTAAGCAGTGTTTAAACAGGACCTGTTTTAGCAGTGCTTAGAAATGCAGTTTGCTTAGCTGGTGTATGCACTGCTAAGCAATCCCAGTTTAAGCAGTCCTCAGCTCAGCTAAAATGGTTTACACACTTCTAAGCTGTGCTAAGTATTGCCAGTTTAAGCACTGCTGGGCTGAGCTCAGAGGGTTTACGTGGTGCTAAGCAAAGCACCACATTTTTAAAAATGGCCCAATGATGGCAAAGTGTGGGAAAACAGCCTTATTTAAGTGTAACAGGTGGGAATACAGCCAGAACCTGTTTGTGTTTGATCTGCGCAGGAGCTATGGCAGGAGTTGAAGAAGATACATGTGTCCAGGCACAGCGGTGGGGCATTTTGGAGTCCAGGGTCATGGTTGGACTCCTTGTGAAAGACCATGACATCCGACTGCTGCAGGGCCAGTACCAGGGGTTGGAATACAAATCAGAAGCCTGGGACTAGCTGGCACATGACCTCACCAGTGCAACTGGTATCCCCCACACAGGCAAGCAGGTGTGTCACCAGTATGATGACCTGAAGCGTAGGAAGGGGGATCTCTTGGTCACTTGGATCCAAGATGCTCGGGTAGACAATGCCCCACAAGTTTGTAAGTATTGTAAGATGGTTTTGCCAAATTCTAGTATGAATATGTGATGGAAAGGTACGCATAATGGTCTTATTCTCTCCCCACAGCCACAGCTGCAGAGGAGGGAGCTCACAACCTGGAGGCCCATGCAGGGCACCTGGCCAAGGTGTGCCGAGAGTATGGTGAGTACATATATAGTTTGCAATATATAGTAATATGAATAAGAAAGAGTACAGTAGTAACTGCCAGTATGTATATTCTGTTGTGAGTGTATTGCAATGAATGTGGTCATAGACCTGGACTGATATAAGTGAGTAATGCTGAGCACAGTTTAATATAGATGGAAGAATGAAACCTGGTAATGTTAATGAAAGAAAGTTACCACTGCATTAATAATGTCATGTTAATAAAAGTTTATACTGTATTAATAATAATGTTATGGTAAGTACAAGTGCATTCATAAATGTTAAGGGAATACATCAACTGCATTCATCATTGTAAAGAAATAAAGTACAACTGCATTCAGAATTGTTAAGGGAATACAGTTAGTACTGCATACATTGTGGAATAACAGCTGTCTTTCCATGCCTGTATTATTTAAAGTGTTCATCAATGAAGACTGTTAGCTGTAAACCAATCACTGTTTCATGTCACCCTGAATAAAGCTGAGTTTTGTAAATGTGTGTATTTTGGGCTGTTGGTCAAGAAATTGAGTATTACAAGTGCTGTGAAGTAAACACAGGAATAATACCATGAAGTGACTGAAGGTTAGCATATAAAGAACTGTTGAATAAAGTGTAGCTGTGGAGCTGTACTACAAGATATAATGCATTATGATATTTTTTCTGCACTAAGATATGAACCTAGAATACTAATGGCTAAGGTATTATAGTGTGTCTCTCTCAGGATTGTCTTGTGTTAACTATTGCATTTCAGCTATATGCATTCCTGAACTTAGTTATGCTGCTGCAGGCAAGTATGATACTGTAATAGTTGTAGACTACAAATATACCATCTGCAACTGTATATGGGTCAGGTAGGCAACCCAGCAGTCTGATATGGCCTGTACACATCACACATATTCCCATCCTGTAAATTCCCATCCACTGCAGGTTAAATGTGTACACCTGCATTCCAAGTATTAATACACAGTTCACGTACTATCTCAAGCATGTGTGTTCAAATGTCACTGCAGTCTTGAATGACACTCTTCCTCTGTTACCAGGTGAGCTCTAGGCATACAATTACTCAATCAATATTCAGCAATAGCTAAGTAGCTTAGCATGATAAACATTAGGTCTGATATACATTTTGTCACACACAGACCAGGGTTCAAATCCAGGGACATGTCCAGAAATACCAGAATGTTAAAATCAATGCTCAGCAAGGTGATATGAGTGAAGTAAATGAACAGTCAACATGTACAATACTAATACAACTTATTAAAACAAATAAAAGTGTTTAATATTGATATGGCTGTATGCCTGTCATGTCTGTGAATGTCTGCTGATAGTCTAACCTGATGCCTGCCAAGGATGGCATGATAAGCATAAACTCTCTGTACTGTGCACGATACATGTCTCTCAAGTGTCACACTGTCACAGACTGTGATCACTGTTGCCAAATCCCTGGGTTACAGATTTAACAGCCACTTGATTTATCTCAATAACACAGTCACACTCCATCAGTCCACGGTACTCCTTGGTAGCTACATATGTTCCCCTGAACTGTAATAGTCCCTGTAGTTGTGTACCTGTAGGTGTTACAGCTTGGCCCATACAGTCCCATGCAGATAGTTTCAGAGGTTTGTAGGTGCTACAGAAAGCTATAGGGCACTTGTATACATAAAGTAAGGGCAGACCTGTAGAGTATAGAAGTGTTCTGTTGCAAACAATATAGCCTATACTGGTAGTAATGGCATGATTTTCTCTCTCCCACCACCACTTATCTGCATCATAATTTATTATTCTTATACATCAGGTATGGTTTACTTTTAACATATGTTGTTCACAAAAATGTTACGTTGGGCCTTGTGTTTTATTATTGTTGTGTATTACAAATGGTTGCATACTAACATACTTTGCTGAATTTCCTATGCTGTTCTCCTTATGCCATAACAGTTACTGGCATACTGTTATAATACTGACTGTTATCTAATTATTGTTATGTTCTGTATGCTATGATATGTTCCGTTACTTGTTTATGGATTTGTTCTGTATACTGTTACAACTAACCGCATGTTCTCTTCATTACTAACCTATACAGTTTGAAAAACCTCAACAACATAGCTCAAATGGGTAGGCCGGTTCCCGTGAATCCACCTACACTACCTCAACCGGCCTTGGCACCAGGTCCCAGCACGTCTGTGATCCAACTTGATGCTGCCCCCTCTGCTGGTCCTGTACCACCTACAGGTAGAACCACCTCAGGGGATGGGGCCTGTCCTCCCTAGGACCAAGCGCAGAGTGGGAGTGGTCACCCAGTGACAGCTCCCAGGGATGGTGCACAGGATTCAACAAAAAAAGAAACCCAAACAGGGAAAATAACTAAGAAAGTAAAAAAATAATCCCAGCATTCCTTAGTTGAAATAACCAGCAATACTTGTGTCAACATAGTTATGTAGCAACTGTTTATGCAACAATACATGAGTTTTACATGGTGAGTAAGAACTAATATGTATTAGGTATTTTTACATTTGCTTGTTATTTCAACTAGTTTAAATTGCACATGATTGGTTGAATTTTTTGATTAGCTGATTGTCTCAACTATTTAATTGACTGTTTTATTGAGGATCCTATGACTCCGATGAAGCCATATTAATGGCGAAAGCACTTAGTCACAGGATTTTTTTGTGGTGAATAAAGTTGGCATGTTCCTGGTCGACTGTTGGGATTATTTTTTTACGTTCTTAGTTATTTTCCCTGTTTGGGTTTCTTTTTGTGTTGTGTACTGCTTAGTATCCCACATAGCCCAGGACACCCCGGCTGGTTGTTTACGTATGAAGGCAGCTATTTTGGAACTCACCACATCAGTACAGGGACTTGCTGCACTACTAACTTGTGAGGAGATTGGTGAGCGTTCCATACCTACATTAACCAGCAAGCAAGCCGAATTATTTACTTTACACTCACCAGTGTTAGATGAGACTAACCCGACAACTGCATGAACTTCTCGGGCTGGATTGCGAGGATGTGACCTAAACGAATGGTTTCAGATGCCGGAGCTTGGTTTTTCGGAATCTAATTTCAGGTTGGAGGACAAGCCTACACTGAATAAGCAACTCATTAACTTTGAGGGGAGCCCTTCAGTTGGATAACACTTTCCTTCACAAATCGTTGGCGCTTAAGCAAGTGCCAAAAGGATTGAGGCTTTGGAAGCTTCCCTTTGGTACTGAAAAGGATTCCAACGTGTTTTGTGAGCTTGTCGAGCTGTATGATAAAACGGGTTTGGCACTTCTGGATATAGTTATCAGAAACAATCAAAGTAAGTTGACGGCTCTAGAAAAAGAAATTAAGACTTTAAATGCTTACATTATTAATGATTATAAGAAATGATATGTATCAGGCATTTTTACATTTGCTGGTTATTTCAACTAATTTAAATTGCACATAATTGGTTGAATTTTTTGATTAGTTGATTATCTCAGCTATTTAGTTGACTGTTTTATTGGGGATCCTATAACTCTGATGAAGCCATATTAATGGTGAAAGCACTAGTCACAGGATTTCTTTGTGGTGAATAAAGTTGGCGTGTTCCTGGTCGACTGTTGGGATTATTTTTTTACTTTCATGGTGCACAGGATTGTCCAGCATGATTTACACAATTGACTGAGCTGGATTGAGGGCAGATTGGCTGACCTGATGAGGCAGGCTGGTCCTGGCACCCAGCCCCCAGCCCAGCCACCTTCGGGGCCGTGAAGGAGCAATGGTGACTGCCTATGGGTGGGAAGCTCAGTCCCATTGCTGCCATCTGGGGGCACTTGGTTCTCTAATTCCAAAACACCCTCCCTATCCAAGGTGTTTACCCCCTATCATGTGTCATACACCGCCCCTGTCTGCTGTCTTGTCTGTCTTGTCTGTTTGAAAATGCTACCTCTTCTACCCAACTTACCTCCCCACAAATGCCTATATTCCTTCTCCAATATTCCACTCACTCCTTAAAAAAAATAGGCATCTGTCCCACAAAAAACATGTCCCATACATAGTTCTCCATTTTGCCCACACCTACACTGTCCACAATCAATCATTACAGCAATTAATCAACAAAGTTATGTCGCCCACACCCCTCCCTCTGGGATGTGACTCCAAATTTTAAATTGTCCACAACCTGCATAGCTATTGTAGAAGAAATGGAGAGCTATGGTCCTTTCCTACCCCTGTCCTGCACATCTCTACCTGCCTTTCACATTGTCCCCCCCCTGCTTGCCACCATTTCACCATTTTCCCATCACTTCTTTTTTCTTTTCTTTTTTTGAAAATAGTGCAGGTTTAAGCAGGGCTAAGTGCCACTACGCATCGCGTTGTATCGTGCAATCCCACACAAACCCACTTAAAGCTGTTTTAATCACTTTCTGTCTTTCTGACGCGGAGGATGTTAGGACTACCCATACTAGTGATAACAATTATATTACTGAACAAACAGACAGTTATGGTGATGGTCACTATGTGAACAATGTCTGATAGTGACCATTTTTTGGACAAACAGCCTCCCTTGAGGAGGTCAGAGGGGATAAAGAACCAAAGACAAGGGGGTTCTTAGAACCAATACAATGGTCACAACCAGCGCAGGAATTATTACAACAGGAATTACCAAAGACAAACGAACAACAGACATTAGTGGACTTAAACAACTTGGATTTGTATCAGACTTGTTACGATGTTTTTGATAACAATGATCTTGCTGATAACTCCACGACAACTTTGACCTTGTTAAATTTATCTGTGCGTTCAGGAAGTTGTAATTGGTGAAATTGTTGTGAACAATGGTTTTGCATTGCCTCGCTTTATTAATTTGAGATATTTGGGGGTTACCACTTCTGATCTTAGTAAAAGGAATTACATTTGTGCCAATGTTTAATCTAGATGCTTGTAGATCTTCTCACTAGTTTGAAACTTTATACCAAACCAACTATGGACATTAGAGATATTTTCTGATTTCTAACTTCTGTGCTTTCTTGCTTTATTGGTTTAAAAGAAAAGCTTGTTTATTCCTCCTAACAGTAGAGAGGTACTTATGTTCGAAAGGATGTGTGAAAGAGAATTCAGGAGATTAATTCAAAATCAAAATAAAAATCTTTTCACATGACATGACAACCTTAGCCATGAGGAGAGACTAACTTTGTTCAATTTAGCTAAAAGCAAAGATATCAAGATTATGAAGCCAGACTAGGATGGGGTTATTTATTTATTATGGTGGTCCAAGTAGATTGTAATATCTGCGGATGCCATGAAATTTTGAATGATACCATCACATACAATAGAGTGTCCAAGAATGAAATTAATAGAGCGTATACTAGAGTTGATTTATACTTAATGGATGCATTATATCAAGGTGCACTAGATGAAAAAGAAATTAAATTCTTGACTGTCCCCCACCCTACCACTCCGTTCATCTTTGGGATTACTAAAATCCCCAAAAGATACTAACAATCCACCTTTTAGACCCTATAATGGCAGCAAAGGGCTCCAGACTGAGCCCCTGGCAGCATTTGTCAGATCACAGGGGTCCCAGTGTGTGATTAATGGCGTTGAACATATGCCCAAAGATTCATGGCTGTCTCTGGGCGTTTGAAACATATAAGAATACCACCTGTACATTATTCTTTCCTTACTACTTGACGTGGTAAATTTATTTACAGTCATCCCCCACGAGGAGGGCTTAAATTATTTTAGAGAATCATTGCTTACATGTGATAGTATTGACAAAAACAAAATCAATGTACTTGTGGAACTAATGGAATTGGTTCTTAGGAATAATTATTTGAGTTTTGAGGGTGAATTATTTCACCAGATTGCTGGGGTAGCCATGGGGGCAAAATGCGCCCCTGTGTATGCAAACTTGATTTTGCTACATTGGGAAAGATCATATATTTTCCCTATATGCTTTATGCAAAAAATTCTGATGTATAACTGTTTCCTGGATGACATCTTCATTTTATGAAAGGGAAGTGAGTATTCCCAGCATGATGCGAACTACTTTTGTAGATCGCCGTTTAAACACTATTTCCTTTCTGGAATTTACATACACTTGGCACCAGTCAGAAATCGACTATCTTGATATTCACCTTAAGACCACTGATACATTATCTAAAGTAATATACACTAGAAGAAACCCTACTAAGAGTCATCATTACACTTTAACAGTTGCCACTGCACTACCTGCTAGAGAAAAGTATTGTTGAAAGGGTTAGATGTGGTGAGAGGTTATCGCAAGACTAGTTAGCTACAATGAAACTTTTTGAATAATGAAATGTACAACTCTTGAAAAATGTTTTTAGAGAGAGGGTTATCACAGCTGAAGTTAGTTTTGTCCACAAAACATAGTGAGTGTGTGCAAAAGAGATCTACATTTTTTTCCTACATTTTAACATCAGGTACTTTAAAGGTAATGAAGTGGTTGTAAAAGGACAACCCTGATGTATTAGTCCTTAAAATACAATTTTTTGAGAGTACACCCACCATGAAGTGATCAGATTTTGGCAGGTATGGGTTGTGATGAGCACACCAAGGAGACAAAGCTGGGGCTCTCAACCTAACGTGAGGTGTTTAGTAGAGGGAAAATATTATTAAAAAATATTTTTGGAAGACACTGCTCACAGATGGTACAAATCTTATTGATGGGCAGAAGGTGCTGGGGCATGGAGAATTTTTGTTGTTATATATTAACAATGTAAGTCTCTATACATGAAGTAGAATCTTAAGCCGGATATGATTATGCCTACCTTCTATTTCCCAGGTAGATGTCTGCCGCAAATACCACGATTTGCTTTATGTTGTTACATGTGTCAGTTGCTTATGCTTTTCTACGTAAGCATGAAATAGATTCTGCAAAGGCTTCAAGCGACAAAAATAGAGAAACACCGCTGAGAGTCATTAAAAGAAAAGGATGGAACATAATGCACCATTTCCATTTTGAGTATTGTTCCTTTTCTGACTTTTAAGAGAATTTATTTTTCTCTTTGTTAACCCAGATCCCTGTTGTAGCCAAGTCAGTAGGGGTACAGTGATGACAAGCTTTTGGTTGAAAATAAGAAGGAACCTAGGTACGGGCAACTTAGGTTCAACAATGCCAACATGCAACCACTTGATAAAACAAAGGCATTTCACTCATGCCTGTATCTTGTTAAAAGCAGAGATCCAACTTAGTTTAGGTTACCTGTTAACAAGTACTCGCTATGGAGTATTTGGTTCAGTTTTGACATTCTATGTGGGGTTTCACATAATAATTTTTGAAACTGATGATGGTTCCCTTTTTACATAAAAATTAGGCTATAACTTTATTGCTAGGATTTTCTTATGTGCAAAGTCATGTGCAGTACTTCTTGTTTTTTCTTTTATTTTTATTTTTCAATGTACAATGTCATCATTACTACTTTACTTGAAGTGAAAGTTCCTATTTTAGGGATTTTCTGATTTTAAATTTCATTATTTTATATTATGTAAGTGACATTTGTGCTGTAACACAGTTGCTATAAAGCAATCAAGTTTATAACAACAATGCTTTTGAGTTTTGTGATTATAAGAACTGATATGTATCAGGCATTTTTACATTTGCTGGTTATTTCAACTAATTTAAATTGCACATGATTGGTTGAATTTTTTGATTAGTTGATTATCTCAGCTATTTAGTTGACTTTTTATTGAGGATCTCTGATGAAGCCATATTAATGGTGAAAGCGCTAGTCACAGGATTTCTTTGTGGTGAATAAAGTTGGCGTGTTCCTGGTCGACTGTTGGGATTATTTTTTTACTTTCATGGTGCACAGGATTGTCCAGCATGATTTACACAATTGACTGAGCTGGATTGAGGACAGACTGGCTGACCTGATGAGGCAGGCTGGTCCTGGCACCCAGCCCCCAGCCCAGCCACCTTCAGGGCCATGAAGGAGCAATGGTGACTGCCTATGGGTGGGAAGCTCAGTCCCATTGCTGCCATCTGGGGGCACTTGGTTCTCTAATTCCAGAACACCCTCCCTATCCAAGGTGTTTACCCCCTATCATATGTCATACACCGCCCCTGTCTGCTGTCTTTTCTGTCTTGTCTGTTTGCAAATGCTACCTCTTCTACCCAACGTACCTCCCCACAAATGCCTATATTCCTTCCCCAATATTCCACTCACTCCTTAAAAAAAATAGGCATCTGTCCCACAAAAAAAATGTCCCATACATAGCTCTCCATTTTGCCCACACCTACACTGTCCACAATCAATCATTACAGCAATTAATCAACAAAGTTATGTCACCCACACCCCTCTCTCTGGGATGTGACTCCAAATTTTAAATTGTCCACAACCTGCATAGCTATTGCTGTAGAAGAAATGGAGAGCTATGGTCCTTTCCTACCCCTGTCCTGCACATCTCTACCTGCCTTTCACATTGTCCCCCACCCCCCTGCTTGCCACCATTTCACCATTTTCCAATCACTTCTTTTTTCTTTTCTTTTTTTGGAAATAGTGCAGGTTTAAGCAGGGCTAAGTGCCACTTTGCATCGCGTTGTGTCGTGCAATCCCACACAAACCCACTTAAAGCTGTTTTAATCACTTTCTGTCTTTCTGACACTGTTCTGCACATCAGCAAAATGATCACCCTGCCAAGTCTCGGAATTAGGACCCTGCCAACGAGGACATACTGCATTAGCCCACTAGGCCACTCAGCTTTGAAGAATAACAGGTGTTTCCATAAACTTATCTTGATTATCAGTGATGTACATCAGACAAAATGTCAGCACTGCCAAGTCTCAAACCCAGGACCCTGTCAACTACAGCATAGTGCATTAGCCCACTAGGTCACTCAGCTCTGAAGTACAACAGGTGTTTCCATAAACATATCCTTACTGCCAGTAACACACTGCTTGTACATATAATGGGAAAAATGAGAATGTACTTAGGACCATGATACAGACACCAAACCACTACAGAAATAAATAAATGTTGTTGGATGTACGTGAGGCCTAGGATATCAGGTAGAGCTGACAACTGCACAGACTGTTGCAGAATATCCACAGTTGTGCCACCTACATTTGGCACAGTTATCACCAACTTATGCTGTGTGCTGAAGTACTGGCAAGTCAGTACATGTTGAGATTATGAAATCATGACAGACAGTTCAGTGTCACATGTCATATCCATCTGATTACACATGTTCATGCTAATCTTGTGTAACAGATTGTATGCATGTACATATGTCTTACAAATACACCTGCTGTAGTATTGACTCCATAGCTCAATCTGTTATATTCCTAGCATTCTGAACATTTTCCACCCACATTCCTAGCTTCCATTCCAGTGTTTTACATGTCAAGTACATGGTTGTCAAAACAATTAAATGACTGAGCCATACAATATTAAGCAGAACTGGTTGCTGCTACTGTAGTCACTGCCACCCACATTAGCACCTCAAAGACCTGTAGGTTGGGACACACTTCACAAATATGTATAGGTGTCCTAAATGTTGCCTACCACTCTCTGGATGGCACTATTACATAACATATGTACCAGAGGCACATGCCTCACCTGGACTGTTATGGGTGCCATCACCCTGGCTATGCTGTGACAACAGAGCTGACACTGCTCCCTCACTCACATATACAGCTTGCTGTCCCACAATGTGTTCACAATCCCCAGTATGACTCCTGGGCAGAATGCAGCAGCTGCAGCCTGCAACATATGCATCAGTGTGTTCAGCTACTTGCTATAAACCTAACATACCTCCTAAACATTTAAAACAAGGAACCACACAACATCCATACAGAAAGTGGTGGTGGGGAGTATGGTCACGTGACAGGGACATGTGTCAAAGTCTTCCCCTAAAAACATACACAGCTGATAAACCAGCAGCTACTGCAGCAGCATGCATATTGCGATGCAAATTATGTATGACACTCACATCTGTCTTTCTCCTTACTCACCTCAAACCACGTTAGTAAACAGTAAACTGCCACATATTCAGAATGTCTGTTCAAAGTGGCCAAACATAGCATACAAAACTATGGACATACCACAAAAATCCAAACAGTGGACAGTATTTCAACCTACTCTCTGTGATGCTGTAGTGCCCATACCTCGATAATGCCCTTCTCACAAGACAGGAAAAGGGCCAAGGCCTACATGAAGGCCTCAGATACAGCACTGTGTTGCCGTGACTTTGGCTAATGAAAATGCAACCCAGCTGTTCTGGATGCGATTAGCAAGTCTGAGCCACAGATTGGTGCACAGGCAATCAGCTGTTTGTGAGCATTACCTACAAAGGGCAAGCTGCTGCCTATGGTACACAGGTCTGTGACTTTCCCTATGATGACAGGCTGTGCTATCCTAGCATTCTACCACAGGATTTCTGCACATACAGGAGTACAGCACTATACCGGGTATGTAATAATATTCCTCATGTAATGGGACACAGATGGGGATGCAGTCATGGGAAAAAGGGATTACAACAATACAGGTCTGTGGTAAATATCTTGGAATTACGTGTTGCTGTTACTCAGCTGTCCAGTAGCTACAGGCTTCCCTTTGGCTCTGTCTGCCGTGACATAGATCACGGCTCTGGCCCGAGTCCCCCAGTGATGGTCATCTCATGTATGAATGTTACTGGATTGTGTATTAGAGAAAAGTGACAGTCAGTAGTGGTGGATACAGTTGGAATATCACACAATGTACTGTCACTCTGCTCCTCTCAGTCTGTGAATGTCACACAGGCATGGTTCAAACATTGTCCAGGTGTCCCTGACTGGTCCTGATGTACTCTGGCTAGGTCACTGTGTACTCAACACCTATATATTATCACCTGAGAGCTATGGCTTGCATACCTGTTTACCCCCTACAGTAGAACAGCAGGTTATAGGCAGTAGTAGTGGGAGGACACATGCTCTACCTCAGCAACTGAGTGTACATATGGAGCATGCAATGTAAGGGAATGAATACAGTAACAGATATTAAAGTACCATAACTGTTTGCTGATGCATCTGGCATGTAACAGCCCAGATTCCCCACAGTCTGGAAACAACCATTACATATTGTCCAACTGTTTTTCAGGCATCCACATTTGTCTGGCAGAGGGTCTACATATATCAGGCACATGTACACATTTTGCAAACATCTGTGTACTGCGGATGTTGGACACCCAAAAGGAGGATACCCTACAACACGTGCTGTTTGTAATTGTGTCACACAGATGTTGCTGGACTGTCTCCATACACCTGCAGTACCACTCATCTATTTGTCGGATGGTGGCTGTATGACATGATACTAGTATGTTGCCCATAGGGGACACACCACAGTAGATGGCAGTAATGGTTGTAGACATATAACAACACAGTTTGTCACAGCACACAGGGCCATAACTGGTATACCTAGGATTATACGAGGTTACTAGGCTATTGATCCTGAGGCCCTCATAAGCCTAGCCCTGAGTTTAGCCCATGTGTATGCAAGTCAGCACCCAATGCCATAGTCCAACAGGGACACAGGTGGTATCCCAAGGGTGTATGTCCTGTTAACCATCCATTCATTCAAGTTTCCCTTGAAAAGGTGTAAATAGGTACTCTGCCTGATGTGGACAGGGTGTCCATTCCACAGCTGGGTGAGTGCGTGGGACACACATCTGACCCGCTAACAAGTCCTGTTGATGTCACACACCAGGTTGAGGGCGTGTGTGCAGGTTAATAGAGTGGGGCTTGACTTGCAGTGGTGCAGCAGTCCTATCAAAGTGAAGTCCGTAATGACCTTGTATACCAGACAGAGGTCACCTCTGTGGAGTTTGTATGACAGTGGTAGAGGGATGGGCTTATAGCCTATATGTGTATGGTAGATGTTTGAGACCCTGGTATTCCCTAGTGAGGAACCTCTGTGATCTACCCAGCTGCTGCATGTGCTTTGCGAGGTACATGATGAAAGGGGCATTATACTCACTACTAGGCCTTATTAAGGGGGAATACAGGGATGTTATGAATCCCATGTCCCTGAATGACATACCCTTGCATATGAGGTGGGCCATATAGAAGGCTTTCCTTACAACGGAAGCAACATTGCGGTCAAATATCATGTTGCCATCAACCTGTTTGTACAAATCCTGCTCAACTGTTTGCGTGTTTAGATGTTGTTAGTACTGTGATAATATGTGGGGACATCACTCTCCCCAAAGGGGATGACACTGCATGTCGTGGTATGCAGCCTGAGGCCATGTTTCTGGCACCTGTCATGTGACTGTGTGAGACCCTTTTGGGGGATGTCCACATCACTAGGGATTTGGTGGCAGCACCCAGCATGCAGGTAATGCAAGGAGTTAGACTCACATATATGGGGCAGCTGTTGAATGGCAGGGTCCAACATTGCCTTGTAAGTGTGACACAACCCACTTCTGGTCAACCTGTCCAATACCAAGTGGACCACTATTGATTCCAGCCTGTCTGCATGGAACAGGTGTTAGAGGCCATTGATTACCTTTGTGGGTATTACCATGGCCTTTCCAGTTAGTGCAGATGTCTGGATAGGTACATACCACACAGGGCATGATTGTAACTTATTGGTCTGCTGACTGAGGACTATACAGAGATAATGACCACCTTTTTTCTGGATGCAATCCCTTTACTTATGAGGTGAACCACATAATAGGCTTTTCTGACCACTGTCGCTACATGATAGTTGAGTGCAACATTGTTATCAACCTGAGTACCCAGGTCTCAAAACACAGATTGTGTGTTTAGGGGGTTTCCATTGATGTGGAAAACAGTGGGGCCGTGTCCATAACAAATGGCATGATGGTACAGTTTTCTGCATTTAGCTTGAGGCCAGGACCTTGCCACCAGTCTGTTCTTGGTATACGACCCTGTTGCAGTGTGTTAACATAATTTGGTGGGTCAATGACAGACAGCACTCAACTTACAAGTGCCACAGCCTTGGTCAGTACCTACAAATGTGGGTGGTGGTAGTTAGCATTCATACCTAGATACGTGTGGGTTATTTAGGGGCAGCAGCTACTCTCAGGGCCTGAACATGTATACATATTGCACACACAAAGGCAAGACAGACTAGGGTTACCATCTTATCAAGTGGTCAGTGTAGCACACTTTGTGTAGAATCGTGACAGATGCTATAACTAACTATACCCACAGCAAGTTCAAAGGACAGGACCTCTAATTTTTGCAAATATGATAGCTTATTTTTGTAGCATTTGTCCAGATTATGCTATTTATCATAACATTAATGTGTTTTTGATGTAAAATGACTGCTTTATGCAACTATGACACAAATGTAGGAAATTTGTTGTCCTACACTCTAGGGACACATGTATTGGTTAAGTTGTTTTCACAGGACACACCTGTCCAACATGGACTGCAACCTGCACAGTGGGACAGCTGGTGGCCCTAACATCATCACGCTGCTGCAAGGAGATATATGGACACATGCACACACACACACACACACACACACACACACACACACGTGTACACACACACTTATGAACTGCCCTTGTGGAGAGTAGAACTCCTACCTGTTTAGTTGTACATACTATAGTGCTACATACATATTAAATACGCCATGGAGCTCATATGTTTTTGCAGTGTCTGCCACTACAATTCATGTGGATGACATCTGCAGGCACTGAAAAGGTTTCCAGTGGGGTGGTTAACAGGTTTGCACAGGCCCTTGAAATGGTATAACCATCACACACACACACACACACACACACACACACACACACACACACACACACACACACACATAGAGGCAAGACAGTCACACTGCTGCAAGGAGATATGCATACACACATGCATAAATTCACACAGTTGCCAGGATTGAGATTAGAACCCCTACCTATGTACACTATAGTACTCTGTACATATCGTATGCACCATGGAGCTATTGTGTTGAGAGCATGTCTAACTGTGCTTCTAAGGTGGATGACATCAGTAGGCCCTAAATGGATTGCCAGTGGGGGGATTAACAGGTTTGCACAGGCCCAAAAAATGGTATAACCATCACACACACACACACACACACACACACACACACACACACACACACACACACACACACACACACAGACTGAGTTGCCATTGCTGGGATTAGAGCCCCTACCTATCTAGTTGTATACACTATAGTGCTATGTACTTATCACATACACTACAGAGCTTATGTGTCTGGAGAGTGTTTAACTGTGCTTTTAAGGTGGATGACATCAGCAGGCCTTGTGAAGGAAGCCACAGGGGAATAACAGGTAGGCACAACCATTAAAATGTACTGGGATTGCACACACATAGGCAAGGCAGACATCCTGCTGCAAAGGGATATACTTACATACACACACTCACTGAGTTGCCATTGCTGGGATTAGACACACTACCTATTTAGTTGTATATACTGCAGTGCTATGTAGTTATCGCATGTATCACAGAGCTTACACATTTGGAGAG